>NW_006922341.1:222244-246596 GCF_000298275.1 Orycteropus afer afer
AAAAAAAAAAAAAAGTTTAAAAACTAAAAAAAAAGGAGAACCTACAGATCTGTCCTGGAGGAAGTGCTGCCTGAATGCTCCTTGGAAGTGAGAATGGCTAGACTTTGTCTCACCTACTCTAGTCATGTTGTCAGGAGAGACCATACCCTGGAGAAGAATGTCATGCTTGGTAAGTGGAGGGTCGATGAAAGAGGGGAAGGGCCTCTACGAGATGGACTGATACAGTGTCTGTGACGATGAGCTTAAGTATAGCAGGGATTGTGGAGCTGGCACGGAACCGGGCAGTGTTTCATTCTGCTCTGCATGGTGTCGCTATGAGTTGGACACAACTCGACGACACCTAACAACAATCCTCGATCATCTTAAAAAAATTATGGCTATCCCTTTATTAGAGATGAAAAATACAATCCTAAAATCACAGCAGTTGGTGAAGTAGCCAGAATGCTCCTTAGAAGCAAGAGTGGTCAGAATTTGTCTCACCTACTTTAGTGATAGTCTAAAGGCATTAGTCCCTGGGAAAAAGGGGAAGACCCTCAACAAGATGGACTGACACAGCTGCAGTGATGGTGTGAAGCACAGCAAAGATTGTGAGCACGGCTCAGCATAGGCAGTGTTTCGGTCTGTTGTACCCAGGGTCAATATGAGTAGGAACCAGGTTGACAGCACCTGACAACAAGGCTGTTTTTGTGTTGTTTTTATGTGCCATCGAGTTGGACCCAACTCATAGCGACCCCTTCTTGGGTTTCCGAGGCAGTATCACTACGGAAGCAGATTGCCCCATCTTCCTTCCAAGGAGTGGCTGGTGGGTTTGAACCGCCAACCTTCTGGTTAGCAGTCAAGCGCCTTAGGCACTACACTATCAGAGCTCCCAGTAACAAGGCTAGGCCATATTAAGTAATCCACAGATCTGCAGGCTTTACCATGGCTTTTCTAGGTATTGACCTTTCATACTTGAAGGATTAATTTATCACTCCCAATCATTTTACCCATCCCAAACAGTCATTAACAAGTAGTCCTTCAGTAGGGAAGAGTCCTAAGGGTGAGGTTACTGAGGCACCAACCACTCAGGTCTGCTGCAGGTGTCCATCTGATCTCGTCAGGTTCTCCAAGTTTGTTTCATCTTCATCTTCCTGGTCTCTGATAAAATTTAACTGAGAGATTATTTCCCTCCTCTGAGTCTCTCTCAACACATCAGCTTAATGTTAGATTTCCCCTGGAGCACTTATCCATTCCTTTACCTTCAGCTATTATTTCTCCTTCCTTCCATTTGTTATTTTTTACCCAAATTTTCCCACATTGGAAAGGGACATCAAGGTCCAACTGTTGTACTAATGCAGAGGACTGGTATCAAGACCAGGCTAGCAAGGGCTTCCTGTTTAGTCCACCCACATTCATACTGGATAGGGTTACATAGCTACAACACTAGTGAGCTATCTCAACCACCAGGCAAGACAGCTCTGGTAGCCTAGTGCCTAAGGCACTTGACTGCTAACCAGAAGACTGGCGGTTCAAACCCACCAGCCACTCCTTGGAAGGAAGGTTGGGCAATCTACTTCCATAGTGATACTGCCTTGGAAACCCAAGGAGGGGTGGCTATGAGTCGGTTGTGACTAGATGGCACATAACAACACTGTCAAGCCAAATTTTGCCACAAGGGGGAAGGTAAAAATCCATTCCATCAGGCCCTTGGAAATTCTGGCATACAGGTTCAGAGATGTAGTTACACTATCGTGCTTAGAATCACCCCTGCCTCTAGCACCAACGGTGCATACCTAGTCCTGGGATTGCAGCTTTCAATAGGAAAAAAGTGTAATTTCAGATAATGTGGAGAATAATTGTACAATGGCACAATGTCCTCCCAAACTCCCTCTTCTGCAATTCCCCAGATAAATGTAGGAATCCGTCCAGTGGTGAACCTCCCTTTGCCCTTATCATGTTGAGTGTGAGCACACACTCATGAAGGGGAGTGAGCTCTTCATGCTGTTATCTCCCTATTTTGTTGTTGTTAAGTGCCGTCGAGTCATTTCCGACTCATAGCGACCCCATGCACAGCAGAACGAAACACTGCCCGATCCCACGCCAGCCCCACAATCCCTGCTATACTTGAGCCCATCATCACAGCCACCGTGTCAGTCCATCTCGTTGAAGGCCTCCCCCTCTTTCGTCGACCCTCCACCCTACCAAGCATGACATCCTTCTCCAGGGAATGGTCCCTTCTTACAACATCTCCCTATTTTAGATTAAAAAAAAAAAAAATGTTCCAACAGCCCCTTCCAATTCTCCAACAAACCATTACTCTCATGCAACATGGTAAGTCTATTTAATAGGATGTTTCTTGGCCCACACTTCACCCTGGGGACTGTCAAGTGCATTCCTTGGTCTGAAGAAATATAACCTGGTGGCCCAAATTGCTACAGTATCTTTTGTTCCAATCCTTTATTGGTGTTTTTGGCATTTGCACCTATCACAGGATATGCAAAGCCCAGTCCATTTATTCATGTGAGGACCCATTTGTAGCTAACTGGTACCACTTGCAAGGAGCTCCTGTGGCACGATGCCTAAGGCATCTGACTGCTAACCAGAGCGTTGGTGGTTCAAACCCACCAGCCACTCCACAGAAGTAAGAGTGGGCAACATACTTCTATAAAGATTTACTGTCTTGGAAACCCAATAGGAGTCACTGTCAGAATTGACTCAATGGCTATGGGTTTGGTTTTGGTTTGGTACCTGTCACCTCACTGATTAAATATAATCAACTCACCAGTGATACATAGGGCCTTCTCCTGGTGAATCTGCCTCTCTTTCTTGCTGGCAGACAGAACAGCCCTTATTGGCATTTTGGACTCAGAGCATGCAAGACGGATGTGTATAGATCTGGCACATCTCTGTATTGCTGTAGCACCCACATGTCCATTCATTTCATGGACCCAATTAGTCACCTAAAGGGAGCATACCAACATGCCCTCTTGCTGATTCCAATCACCTTCCGATCCAGAAAGGGGATTCTTCTGATGGGTATCAACATGGCTCACTCCAATGGGCCCTCTAAATTCCTAGAGCACTTTTCCATATGTCCATGCCCCACATGGTTATACCCTTAATAGTCCAATTTTCTATTGCCCATTTCCCTAACAAATAGCTAAGCCAGTGGCCACTCCCCATGAATCAGTAAAAACCAAACATATGGGCTTCCACCATTGCTCAATTCTTGCATCACAGCTAGGAAGATAGAATGCAGTTCAGCCCATTGAGCTGACTTGTTTTACCTTCTTCAGTCATAGTCTTTCCATCTGCTAGTCATAAAGCAGCAGATTTCCACATCCAATGTTGTCCATGTATCCTACAATTGCCATAAGTGAATGAAGCAGCCCTCTGCTAATCAGCAGAAAGTTGTTCGTAGGCCACTGTCCATATCCAGTGAGCTCTGGCAGCTTCTCAGGTGGTTTCAGGATAGGAACTATGGGAAAAGACACATCTGCTCATGAATACAGTGGGTGCCTCCATGCATCCCTCCAGAAGCTTGTTCTTACAGGAACCACTTCAGTTTTTTATGGAACTACTTTGGGCACCACCTTCCTAAAGTGTTTCCTTCACATGACCCAAGACATATGTATTTCAGGTCTCATGATAATTTTATGTCCCTCTGTCACTGAGGATGTCTCCATCAACACCCCATAGCAGGTAAGTAATTGCCTTTCGAATGACATGTATTGTGCTGCAGCATCTGGAAACTTTCTAGTACACAATCCCAATGGTAGCCATAGGGTGGAATTCTCGGGTTTTTGCCATCAGCTCCAGTCTACCTAATCAAGTGTAGAAGACACCTCCAAAATCATGTCTGAGTGTAGGCCATAAGGACAAAAAGAGTGAGACTACTTTCTGTATTTCAGACACAGCCTGCTGTTACATGGGCCTCCATTTGAACAGTTTTCTTCCAAGTGGTTTTAAGGATGTCTTTTGGGTACCTCTAGTGCTGCTCACACATTCTATTATTCAAATTTACACACCAGCCACCAAAGCCAAAGATGAGGAAACAAGATCTTTTACTCACTTCTGCAGTCTGAAATTGACCGAACATACAATCAAGATGTGTTAATAATCACTGGTGACTGGAATGCAAAAGTTGGAAACAAAAAAGAATCACCACTAGTTGGAAAATACTGCCTTGGTGATAGAAATAATGCTGGAGATAGCATGATAGAATTTTGCAAGACCAATGACTTACTCATTGCAAATACCTTTTTTCAACACAAATGGTGGCTATACACACGGACTTTGCCAGATGGAGTGCACAGGACTCAGACTGACCACATCTGTGGCAAGAAGCAATGAAGAATCTCACTATCTTTGGCCAAAACAAGGCCAGGAGCTGATTGTGGAACATCAGCTGCTCACGTCCAAGTTCACGTTGAAGCTGAAGACAATTAAAAGAAGTCCCCAAGAGCCAAAATATGACCCTGATTATATCCTTCTGGAATTTAGAGACCATCCATGGTGTAGTAAATTACATGGTATGGTTTTCTAAGCCATAGTCTTGGTAACGCCCACTTTGCTATGAGCAACTGAGTACCTGATTGTTAAAGTTATCCACCTGGTGTATTTCTGTTGGAGCAGCGCAAAGCGAACTTTTGAGAAGTTCGCTCTATCGGGTGTGTAGAATTCTGATGTTGAGATTGGTTAGTTTTGTTACTCTGCTGGGCAGGAGGAGTCTCTCTGACTGCCGGCTGAGAGAGACATGCTGCTGAGCGAGAGACATGAGAGAAATATGCTGCTGAAAGATGCGAGAGAGACACAATGCTGAGAGGCATGCTACTGAGAGACTGAGATGGCTGCTGTCTCTCAGCAGGATGGGAGACTCTGAGCATGTTCCTGAGCTTGAATTGTTGCTTGTTGCTTCTCTAATAAACCCCATAATCTGTGAGTTGTGTGTGGCCACTGCAGTGAATTATCAAGCCCAGCAGAGAAGTGGTGGGTGCCACAGGAGGAACGGCTCAAGACAAGGTTAGTAGGAGGGTTGGAGGGTGGTAGCATGTCTAGCCTCATAAGAACAAGCCTTGGGCTGCTGATGGTGATTCTGTCTTTCTCTTTTGTAGTTAGAGGATGTCAGAAGATGCCACCTCCTTGACCCTTTAGCACCATCTAAAGAATAGATTTGATGTATTCAACACCAATGACTGAAACCAGACAAAATTGTGGGATGACATCAAGAACATCATCCATGAAGAAAGCAAAAGGTCATTAAAAAGGAAGAAAAGACCAAAATGGATGTTAGAAGAGACACTGAAACTTGCCTTTGAATGGAGAGTAGCTAAAGCAAATGGAAGAAATGACAAGATAAAAGAGCCGAACAGAAGATTTCAAAGAGCAGCTCAAGAAGACAATGTCAATTATTATAACGAAATGTGCAAAGACCTGGAGTTAGAAAAACAAAAGGGAAGAATACACTTGGCATTTCTCAAGCTGAAAGAACTGAAGAAAAAAAATGTAAGCCTCGAGTTGCAATACTAAAAGATTCTACAGGCAAAATATTGAATGATGCAGGAAACATCAAAAGAAGATGGAAGGAATACACAGAGTCACTGTAACAAAAAGAATTGGTTGTTGTTCATCCATTTCAAGAGGTGGCATATGATCAAGAACTAATAGTATTAAAGGAAGAAGCCAAAGCAGCACTGAAGGAATTGACAAATAACAAGGCTCTAGGAATTGACGGAGTACCTGTTGAGATGTTTCAACAGATGTCCCACTGGAGGCACTCACTCGGCTATGCCAAAAGATTTGGAAGACAGCTACCTGGCCAACTGGCTGGAAGAGATCTATACTTGTACCCTTTCCAAAGAAAGGTGATCCCACAGAATGTGGAAATTATCAAACCATATCAATAATATTAAAGGCAAGTAAAATCCTACTCAAGATAATTAAAAAACGGTTGCAGTAGTACACTGACAGAGAACTTTCAGAAATGCCACAGAGAACTTTCAGAAATGCCAGCTGGATTCAGAAGGCGACATGGAACAAGGGATACCACTGCTGACATCAGATGGATCTTGGCTGGAAGCAAAGAATACCAGAAACATGTTCATCATTTATTGACTATGCAAAACCATTTGACTGGATCATAACAAATTGTGAGTAACATTGAGAAGAATAGGAATTCCAGAAGATTTAATTGTACTCATGAGGAACCTGTACATAGACCAGGAGGCTGTTGTTCAAATGGAACAAGGGGATAATGAATGGTTTAAAATCAAGAACAGTGTGTCAAGGTTGTACCCTTTCACCATACTTATTCAATCTGTACATTGAGCAAATCCGAGAAGCTGGACTATATGAAGAAGAATGTGGCATCAGGATTGGAGGAAGAATCACTAACAATCTGTGATATGCAGATGACACAACCTTGCTTGCTGAAAGTGAGGATGACTTGAGGCACTTACTGATGAAGATAAAAGACTATCGTTTGTAGTATGGATTATACCTCAATGTAAAGAAAGCAGAAGTCCTCACAACTGGACCAATAAGCACCATCACGATGAGTGGGGAAAAGACTGAAGTTGTCAAAGACTTCACATTGCTTGGTTCTACAATCGATGCCAACATAAGCAGCAGTCAGGACATCAGATGACATATAGCACTGGCCAAATTGGCTGCAAAGGACCTCTTTCAAGTGCTGAAGAGCAAAGATGTGTCTTTGAGGACTAAGGTGAGCCTGACACAGGTCATGGTATTTTCAATTGCCTCATATGCATGTGAAAGCTGGACAATGGATAAAGAAGACCAAAAAAGAGTTGATGCTTTTGAGTTGTGGTGCTGGTGAAGAATGCTAGAAGTACCATGGACTGCTAAAAGAATGAACAAATCCGTCCTGGAAGAAGTGTAGCCGGAATGCTCCTTGGAAGCGAGAATGGCCAGACTTTGTCTCACCTACTTTGATCTTGTTGACGTAATGGACCATTGCCTGGAGAAGGTTATCATGCTTGGTAAAGTGGAGGGTCGACGAAAGAAGGGAAGGACCTTAACAAGATGGTCTGACACAGTGGCTGCGACAGTGGGCTCAAGTATAGCAAGGATTGTGAAGCTGGCACAGGAGCAGGCAGTGTTTCATTCTGTTGTCCAGAGGGTCACTATGAGTCAGAGCTAACTTGACAGCACCTAACAACTCACACAGCTGTTGATACAGAGAATTTGTTGGCACCAATACTCCAGCCTTTACCATGTCCTTAATCAAAGCAGTAGTTTCCTCTTGTGCACTGGGTATCCTATGCAGTTTCAAAATGAATAATCTGTGTGGGTTCAGGCAATTCTAATGGTTTCCATTTATCATGTCCAACCAATACTGGCACAGGCACAAACTTACACACCTTATGTTTCACAATATTAAGTAGAGGAGGGTTCCCCAACTAGACATAATATCCATTCCAATAATACATTCAGGTAAGGAAGATGCAACTTCATATGACATCTGTTTATATCTTCCAATTTTCATCTGAACTTTCTTCTAGTCCCATCAATTATTCCAACCCCTTAACACTCCTTAACGTCCTAAACTTCGTCCCTTCAAGACTCCAGTGACAGGTTCAGGGATGACAATACTGTAGGCTCTTCTTCCCACCTCCGGCCAGTTTACCCACACATATCTATACAGCCTCCAGTGCCCTGCTAAGGGCTACACCAGAGGACTCTGGCCCCCTCAACAATCCTTATCTTCACCAACTAGCTGAGCCTCTGCTTCAAGTGGTACCAAGTGGGACTTCCCATCATTAAATTCCTCCCAACTGGAGTGAATAGAAGGGACTTGTTTAGGCCCCTTTAACACTGGGGGACCAACAGGAATTTCCATTGGCTCACCCATCCTCCTGTATTTCTCAGTAACCATCGAAAAATCTCCAACCTGCTTTCCTTTTCTTTCCCCATCGACTCTTGCCATTCTCCTATGAACCACTCTAATGTTTCTTGCATCTGTAATATCCATGTGGGGAAGCTGTGGCAACATTCCAGCACGGCTTACATAAGCAGCAAATTAACTGCTTCCTCTGGAGTGTTCCATGAGGTATTTAGAGGAGTAGAAGGGCAGTTTCCCTTCTCAGGATACACAAACCTCACTGTAAATTTCATCCAGTCACCAGGCTGGCCCCTCCAGGTTAAAGTGCTGTGCAACTGGATATTGTATCATCATTCATGCCTATTTTATAGTGAGGTGCAGGTTTTGCATCAACCCAAACATACTCTTCCATTCGGTAACATTTAAAACTAAAGACACAGCCCCTCAATTAGCTGCTGTCACAATTCATTTTAGTCAAGCTTACTCAGGAAGCTGATGGTAACAATGTACAAACTGAAACACATTCTTCACAGGTCCTCCCTAGTTGCAGCAGTTTCTTGGTTTTGCTCATTCCCCTCTCAGACTATTTTCTTCTGCTGCTGCTGCTGCTGCTTCTTTTTTTTTTTTTTTTTAATCTTATCATGATTTGGGTGAAAGTTTACAGAGCGAATTCACTTTCCATAAAGCAGCTCACATACACTTTGTCTCACAACATTGACTGCATTTCCCACAATGCAACAGCTCCCCACCTACATCCTCCCCATAGTTACCTTTTTCCTGTGTCCATCCCTCCATGCACCCCTGACCCCTGAGATGTCTCCATGTGCAGACACAGCCCTTCTATTCTCCCATGACTGTTCTTTCCAAGGAATGTATCTACCTAATGTAAATGTTCAGCTCATATGCCTGTCCTTTGTTTGGCTGTAAGCCACAAAAGTGGATTCGATTCCAGACCTGAAGAACAGTTGGAGGCCATAGTCTCAGGGGTTTTGCTAGGACCAGACTATCTTCTTGGTGACCAAGGTACTTCCTGTTGTTCCAACATGATTTTTCCTTTCCAGGCACGTCGACTAGTGGTCCTAGCTGTGATCAACCAGATCTGGGCTTGGTTCAGTACTACAATCAGACCCTACATTCTTTTTCCCTGCCATTGCAGCTATTACTAATTACAGCAACAAAGGAATTATGTCTCACCCTTTCCTTACAACTATTTTTACATATACACCCAACTAGCCAATTCACAGGCGTTAGACACACCACTCCTAAGTCCCACTCACAGCTTTTGCTTGGGTGGCTGATTGCAATGTAATAGTTGCTTCAATCCATGGGTGGTTTTTTTTTTGTTTTGTTTCTTTTTATCCCATCCATGTTTCTCATTCTCCTGTTTATCCTGTTTTCCAAAACCACATATTCCAGTGAGTCTGGGCGATTTCAGCAAACCCCACCATTTTGACATCAACTGCTCAAATATTTTCTTTTAGAGGGATCAGCACAAGGCTGGTGGTCCTTATGAGGCAGAAGTTAAAGATGTCCCAAATTTCCAACTCTTCCAAACTGCTGTACCACTCCATCATCTCTAACATGAACTACCCCCCTCCCCTCAGTACTCTCCCTCCTGTCTTAAGAGTTCCATATATCACCGTAACATCTTATAAAATTCAACAAACTGCCAAGCAAATGGCTCACACAGTGGTGGAAGCTAGCAAGTTACAAATCTATGGATAGGGTTTCATTCTGAAGGACTCTCCTCATTCACCTAGTTGCAGGGGCAATGAAGCCAAATTGGCAGGTCAGATGGCTAGTTGCTCTCTCAAGCCCTAAGGACCAAGGGCAAGATAATTTCAGACCAGATTCAGGATCCAGATCAGAAGAGAACTTTGGCAGAGCATTCATATATATATAGCATCAAGGAAATTAAGGGTGGCAACTTGAGTCACACTCTAGTAAGGTGGGACTCAAGATATATCCCACCCTAATCCTGCCTCATAAACAGACAACTCATCCCAAAATAGGATGATAACCACAGGTATAGAGGCTAGGATTTACAATACATTGCAAAATGCAGGACTATACCTAGAAAGGCCATACTAAGTAACTCACTGCACTGCAATGGTGAATGCACAAACTATGGTGTGTCTATCCAACAGAATAATGCAATGCAAGAAAAGGAACAAATTGCTCATACATTCAGCAACTTGGGTGACTCTCAAATACATTATGCTAAGACAAGAAGCCAGAATAAAAAGCAACATCATGCAGGATATGTACAGGAAGAGTTGCCAGGGATTCCTTAAGTCTTTTAAGAAGGTGTGACTTAAAAAGGACAGCACAAGCAAGGTTTCTGGAAGGAAGAGCCATACTATTCTGCATTCCCACTGGCTGCTGATTATGAAACAGAATGCACCTGTCAACTGACATTCCAAAAGTGAATGAGAGTTGTGAAATTTTGAGGAAAAGACTCCAATGGTGATAATATGATGTGTGAACAGTATTTATCTAACAACTCTTCCTGGTGAATACTGACTTTCATGGTTTCCACCATCACTACAATTAACAGACACTATCATGGCACCCAGAGATCTCCATGGAATCATTCTACGAAGGGAATTGCTGGGTTAAGGAAAGGTCTAACGGGAAAGCTTCTCTACTTAAGTTGTAAATATTGGTCTATCCCCATCTGGAGCAAAGTGTGACGAAAAAGATACATGGAAACAATTACTCCAAAAGACTAATGGACCACGTGAACCTCCGTATCCAAGACCCTGAGACTAGAACTAGATGGTGCCTAGCTACTATTGCCAACCATTCTGAAAGGGATCACAATAGGAGATCCTGGATAGAATGGGAGAAAAATGTGGAACACAACTCAAAATCATAAAAAGATCAGGCTTACTGGTTTGACAGAGACTGGTGGAACCCCCAAGACTATGGCCCTTGCATACCCTTCAAGCCTGGGACTGAAGTCACCCCCATGGCTCAACTTACAGCCAAACGACAGGCTTATAATGTGAACAATAACACCAGTGAAGTACGCACTCCTTAGAACAACCACACGATATAAAGAGGTCAGCATTTGCCCAGGGAGAAACCACAGAAGGCAAGAAAAGATAGGAAAGAAGGAAGAATGGAAACTATAAACACAGGGAGGAAGTGGGAAGAGGGCTGTTACACTGTGGAGACCACAATGAATGTCACAAAATGGGTATGAACTGTTGAATGGAAAACAAACTTGATATGTATACTTTATTTTTCATTCAACAATTCATACACAAATCACAATAGAAAGAAAAAAATTAATAGGAAGGCTTCTGCTACCTGTGCCCACCATCTCCCAGGCCCACGAGGAGTCACAGAGGCAGCTCCCGCTTTCTTACAAAGTTAAGAGGGTCAGGGTAAGGGTAGCTCTGGATAAACCTCCAGGCCCAACAGCCCCTTGCCTTGTCCCCCACTAGTACATGAATCCTACTTGGGCTCCCACATTCTCCAGGCCCTGAAGGTGGAGCACCAGCTGGTATTCCAGCCAAGCCCAGCAATGGCACCATTCATTCCCAACCCAGTGCACACCCTTGTACTGTCAGAATTACCAAAACAAGGACTCTGTCACTGACCACAGGCTCTGTGCCAGCGCAGGACAAAAGACCATTGTAACTAGGTCAAGTCAGGCTCTGTGTGGGCCCTCCCAGAATGAGCCATCCTTCCATGGAAACCTTGTCACATCTGTGGGATGATTCTGGACTAACAATTTCCATGCAGCTTCCTCATGATTAAACCAGAGATCGTGATAGTGGTCAGGGAGAACATACAATGCAGAAATACCCACTACTACACATCAGACAGACAGTACAATCCTCATGCTATTAAAAACATTTATTTGTATTAAGAAAAGGATGGGAAAATAACCAAAATATCAAGTGTGTTCTAGTGCAAGGAATCATCTAAATTCCTGAGGGGCAATAAAAACCAGGATCAGCACCAAGCTGGAGCCTATGAGGTGGAGGCCAAACAAACCTCCACTAACTTCTTCATTACTGACACCATCTGTCCTCCCACATGGTACTCTATACTTCTCTGCTGGGCTCAATAATTTGTTGCATTGGCCACACAGAACTCACAGACCATGCTCACAGTTATGTGGTTTATTAGGGAAATAACAGGCAACAATTTGGGATCAGGATCGGGAAGCACATAGGTGAAGTGTGGCAGGGTTCCCTGAATCAGTGAGCACACCCCTCCTTCCCCTCTGCAGTGCAGTATCACTGTTGGCTCCTCTTGGCTGTGAAAGCAGGAAGGCCCTTCTCTAGCCTGTGCAGGCACCCATTCTTCACCCCTCAGGACAGACCTCTTCTTGGTTATGCAGGCCCCTCTCAGCCTTGCACATCCCCTCTCGAGGCCAGGCAGGCCTCTCTGCCTTTGTTGGTCTCTCCACTGTTAACCAGCACAGCACACAGCCAGTGCAGCACCAACAGCTTTCTGCAGTCACTGTCAACTCTGCTGCAGGGCCTCTTTTAGGCCTGTCACCGCTGAATCTGCCACAGGTCCCCTCCTGGGCACCATGACAACTTCAGTGTTATAGTTCTTTTAGGAGGTTTCTTCTCCCCTCTCTCTTTGCTTCTTCTTTCTTCTCACCCCTCCGAAAGCTTCTGTGGGTTGGCTGCTTATATAAGCAAATTCCTTTCTAATGTCTAGGCATGGCCCTCAAAGCAAGACAACAAAGTTACCCACCTTCCATGTACCACAAATCACTCGATTTGCATAGTAAACAGACCAACCCTTCAAGATGAATATAACAGATAAATTACAGGGCAGACTGTAACCCAGGGGCAGGCAAAAAATAGCAAACCATCAAGTTATTTACAACGTACCCAGAAATGGTCAATCAACTTGGGCAAAAGTCACAAATTCTCTAGAGTATAAAATCAAGGCAAAGGTAACTCCTATGGGCGTAGGGGGAAAATCTGTCAAGCTCTTCTTACAAAGAATGAAGTCCAAAGACCACACAGAGGAACTCATTTCACACACCCAAAATGATGAGATTTTAACTGATTTTTGCTTTTTCCATACATTTTCTACTTAAAGTCAAACTTTCTACAATCAGAACATTACTTTATACACTAAAAAAAAATTAAAAGTTAACATAATTGATAAAAAGAAAACAAGCTTCAAAACACACATATTGATAACACTTTTACATAAACAAAGAAAAAAGCAAACACTACTTATCAAAATTCATATCCTAATGTTAAAAGGAGATTTAGACTGATATTTTCACCTTAATGTTACATCAGAATATTAAATGGTGGAAAGTAATGCACATACAGATGAGCCTGTGGGAAATCCCATAGTTGTAACTTCGATAAGATTTCTCCCCTGGTATGAATTTCCTTGTGGACAAAAATGGAAATGATGTAAAGGATTTCACATGACTCTGAAGGGTGTCTCAGGGTGTGAGGTCTCCTAGGCCTCCTGAGGGAGACAGGACACTGAAGGCTTCCATCATCTTTTATATTCATAGGATCTATCCACAATGTCATATTGCACGTGTTGCATGTATTGAAAAAAAACTTGAAGATGTCCCCAGGAACCTGACATTTACATGCTGTCTCTCCAATGTCACCACTATCAATTCTTATATATAGGGAGGCTTTATCATATATGTAAATTGGAATGTCTTTGAAAATGTGGAGAGGAAAACAAACTTCCTCACAGTCCTCACACACATGGTTTCTCTGTGATGTATCTTCTTTCAGGTCAGAAAAAAAAAAGAGAGAGAGATTCAAGCATTACCTAAATGTATACTGTCTCTCTTCGCCATCCTTTGCAGATGTGCTCCAGAGGATGAGAGACATATGAAGACTTTCCCATGTTACTACTTAACACTTCTCCCCACAGGAAATACTTACATGATCAGTGAGGCTGAGGATTCACAAAGCCATTTCCACATTCTATATATTCAAGATACTTCTCTACAGGTGATTTCTTACATATTCCATAACGAATGAGGAATAATTAAGTGTTTTCCCACATTCCTTACATTCATGAAGGTTCTCACACTGGGAGAACACAACATTCATTATCTACATTCAATAAACATTGAAGACTGACTAAAGGCTTTGCCACATGTCTTACTTAAGGCCTTTCCCCACTGTGAGTCCTCCTATGTTTAGAGAAGGTTGAGGACTGACTGAAGGCTTTCCCCTGTTCCTTACATTCATAAGGCCTCTGTCCACTATCAGTTCTCACATGTCCAGTGAGGTGTGAAGACAGATAGAAGGCCTTGCTGCATTTATTACAGTCCTAAGGACTTTCTCCACTGTGAATTCTTATATGTGTAGTGAAGGCTGAGAAATAACGGAAGTCTTCCCCACATTCCCTACATACATAAGGTTTTTCACTACTGTGAGATTTTATATGTTTAATGAGGTGTGAGGACTGACTAAAGGTTTTGCCACATTCCTTACATTCAAAAGGCCTCTCTCCACTGTGAGTTCTCATATGTATAGTGAGGGATGAGGAATGACGAAAGGCTTTGCCACATTCCTTACATTCATAAGGCCTCTCTCCACTGTGAGTTCTCATATGTATAGTGAGGACTGAGGACCAACTAAAGGCTTTGCCACATTCATTACATTTATAAGGCCTCTCTCCACTGTGAATTCTTACATGTTTAGTCAGGTCAGAGAACTGCCGAAAGTCTTCCCCACACTCCTTACATACATAAGGTCTCTCTCCACTGTGAGTTTTCATATGTCTAGTGAGGTGTGAGGACAGACGGAAGACTTTGTTACACTCTTTACATTCATAAGACCTGTATCTGCTGTGAATGTTGCTATGTTTAGTGAGGTCTGAAGACTGCATGAAAGCTTTGCCACATTCTTTACACTCATAAGGTTTATCTCCACTGTGGACTCTTACATGTTTAGTGAGGTCTGAGGACTGAATAAATGCTTTGCCACATTCCTTACATTGATAAGGCCTCTCTCCAGTGTGAATTCTCATATGTCTAATGAAGTCTAGAGACCGAACAAAGCCTTTGCCACATTCCTTACATTCATAAGGCCTCTCTCCACTGTGAATTCTTACATGTGTAGTGAGGGCCGAGGAACAAGTAAAGACTTTGCCACATTCCATACACTCATGAGGCCCCTCCCCACTCTGAATTGCTGTATGTGTACTGAGGACTGAGGAATCACTAAAGGCTATGCCACATTCCTTACATTCGTAAGGCCTCTCTCCACTGTGTGTTCTCATATGACTAGTGAGGAGTGAGGACAGATGAAAGGCTTTCCTACATTCCTTAGACTGAAAAGGCCTCTCTCCACTGTGAGTTCTTATATGCATAATGAGGTCTGTGGACTGACTAAAGCCCTTTCCGCATTCCTCACATACATAGTGTTTCTCTCCAGTAACACTTCTCACAGAAGGGCTGTGGTAAGAGGGACAACTGCAGGCTTCTCCACAGTCCTCACACTGACAGGCACTGGATCCAGAGTGAGATCCGACATGAGGGTTAAGTGATGAATGATCCATCAGGGATTTTCCACATTCAAGCCATTCAGAAGGATATGCTTCCACAGCAGTTCCTTTCAACACAGAAAGATCTGGAATCTGCCCGGAGGTCTGTCCACACTCACTGTCTTCATCCATACTTTCACAGAGGTTCTCTACTACACGCCTGCTGTGAAAAAATAGGCAGCATGTTGTTGGACACAAATTTGTTACCATTTTATCATTAGCCTACACAGTAATCAAGTGTATTTTTTTTCCCCTGAAATGTCTCATGTTTCATATATTTAAGTCATCTGGCAGAGATGCCACCACTGTTTCTCTGTGTCTTTCTGATAACTGTATATGGATGAAATATGTTTCAAATATTCAGTATCTGACCCACATTTATGACAATATTGTACTGTGAAAGTTAGAGTTGGTTTTATATACATATATAAGATATCCATATGGCAAAGAAGGTTTGCACTCGACTAAAACGTAAAGGTTGGTGATTTGAACCCACCTAGAGACACTATCATAAGTCAGAACAGACTCAACAGCAATGGCTTCAAGATATCTATGTAGTCATGCTCCACACTACATCTGTTTGGGCAACTTCTGATGATCCATTCATCTGTGGTTCCATAAGGTTATCATAGAATTCATTAAAACATCTTTAACATGGTAACACAGTAATAATGTCAACAACAATAATAACACTTTGGTGTCCACCACAAAGTACTGCCCATTTGTTATTAGGAACTAATGTATATGTTTCAAATTTTTATTTTGAAAGGCTTTATGGGAGCTGGTTAGGAACTGCAGGTTGTACATAAGTCAGACATTCATAACTCGGGAACACAATGTCCAAATCCCATAAGATCCTCTTTCACAGAACGTATCATGGACATTAAGTGACACATCAATATGTATGTATATGAATACATATAGGATGACTATGTATATATAAATATACACATACAAACACACAAACACCATACAGTAGAACCTTGAATAACATAGGGGTTTGGAGTGCCAATCCCCAACACAGTCAACAATCCAAGTATAACTTTGGACTCTTCAAAAACTTAACTACTGTTGACTATAAGCCTTAATAATAACAGCCAATTAACACATTTCTTGCCATACAGTTATTAGATTTTTATATGAAGACACTCACACACATACAAAAGAGGTAAGTTTATTAACAGTCTGGCATGATGATTATTTACTACCCATTAAGTGGGAGCAGATGATCACAAAAGTCTTCACCCTCATCACCTTCAGTTTAAATAGGCTGAGGAGGTTGAGGAACAGGAGGTTGGTCATGCTGTCTCAGGGGTGGCAGAGACAGAAGACCCGGAGGAGGTGGAAGGGGAGGCAGGAGAGGCAATCACATTCAGTGTAACTTTATGGAATGCTTCTATAGGGCACTAATCTTTCTTCTACCATTTGCTTTAGTTTCTGTGCCTATATCACAGAAAGGTAAAACAGGTGAAAGGCAGTCTTGAATAACTGAGACCCTTCTGCCAGATTAGCTAATGGCAATTTGTCTTCTGGCACTGCTTCTTCTGCATTTTCGTCCTCACTGTCTGGCCCTGCTTCCCAGGCACTCATCTCTGTTAACCCATCTTCAGTTAATTCCTCTGGTGTGGTGTCTATTAGCACTTGGATTTTTCCAAGATCCTTATCTTGAAACCCTTCGACCCCCACCTTTTTTGGTCATATCCACAATCTCATGATATCCCTGGTTAGGTCCCTGTTGTAAATCCTGTGAAGTCAAGCACAATATGTGGACAGTTTTCTACAAGAGGAATTTATTGTCCCAGACTCGATGGTTTCATGGCTTTTTCAACAACAACGATGGTATCTTCCAAGGTGTGATCCTTCCAGACTTCCATGATGTTCCACTGGGGGTCTCTTCCACAGTGTTGACAATCTATTGAGTACTGTGTGTAATGAGCCTTAAAGGTCCTTATGACCCCCTGATCAAGGGTCTGAATGAGAGACACTGTGTTTTGGGGGCAAGAAGACCATTTTAACGCTTCTGGTGTTAACTCATAGGTTCTGGGTGGCCAGGGGCATTGTCTAACATCAAAAGCACTTTAAAATGCAGTCCCTCACTGGCAAGGCACTTCTGGAGTTCAGGGGCAAAGCATCAAAGGAGCCAACCCGGAAACAGGGTTTTCATCGTCCAGGTATTCTTGTGGTACAACGAAAACCCCGGCAGCTGGTGGTGATCTTTTCCCTTTGAGGCTCGAGCATCAGCAGCTTTATAGATAGGGCAGTCCTAATCATAAACCTGAGTGCATTTGCACAAAACAGCAGAGCCAGCCCTTTCCTTCCTGCCTTCAATGCTGGTGCTCATCTTCCTTCCTTACTAATTAATACCCTCTGTGGCATTTTTTCTGGTATAGGGCAATTTCATCTTCATTTAAAATTTCAGGCAGATATCTTTTCTCCTCAATAATTTTTTTTTCAGAAGACATTTTCCTGATATGAATTCTTTATTGAAATTCAATCAATTCATTTTATGATTAGAAAGCAAACAGAAAATTAATAGCGTATTAGCTGATAGTTGAAAAACAATTACTTGTAAGGAAGAACACCTTTAGCACTTGTTCTGGTTACCTAGTGCTGTTCTGACAGGAATATAGCACAAATAGGATGGCTTGAACAAATAGGAGTTTATTCTCTTACAGTTTGGGAGGTAAGAAGTCTGAGTTCAAAGTGCCAGGTTCTAAGGGTTGTGTGAACCCCCTCGACTATGGGCTTCAGATCTGCCTCTTGCTCCCAGTCCACTGAAGCTAGAGGCAACTCTTCACTCAGGCAGCTACTAGCTGCTGAGGCTAACAAGCCCAAGATCGACAAATAAAATGGCACAGTCCTGATGTTACCAAACAACACGGCAGGCCATTGATTCAAGTCCACTGAAAGTCCCAGGATTGGCAGAGCATGGCAGGCTGCTGAACAATGAGATGGCTACATATAGCATTCAAGCATGCCATAAGCTAGAGACTGTTCCCCAAGACTTCTTCATGGGGGAAGATATCTCTAGGGGAGCTATTCAGCTGCTCACAGTAGATTCCACCATGGAGCTGATTAACAGTGTCATCATGGGGAATACTACACCCAGCTGCCCAGCCACTCAACCAGGCCCAGCCAAACTGACATACAACTTTAACCATCACAGCATTCCTATATTAAGGTAACTGCTACTTTTAAAATATTGTGCCTACCCCCAGAAGGTTCCTGTAAAACCCAGAAGACCTTACCGACTGCAAGCTTAGATAATGTTTCCACATCTTTATGCTACAATTTAACCATCAGAACAAAACAAGAGTGGAGCAAATGTGTGGCTGCCTCTATGATGCACTCCCTAAGGATCTTCTTAGTGGCATCTGGGAACTCGTCTGCTGCCTCTGTTTGGCAGAACTGCTTCTGTTATCTTGACATCTCCAAGCCAAACTTCTTTCTAAAATTATCACATCATCCTTTGCTGGCATTAACTTCTCCAGCTTTAGATCCTTCACCTTCATTTTGCTTTAAGTTGTCATATAATGCCTTCACTTTTTCTGGCATTATATTAGAATCTATAGCTATTCCCTTCTTACAGTAATCCTGCAGCCACATAAATAAGCAGAGATAAAAAGGTGTTCTGCCCCTGCTGGAGTAGCTGCAGCAAGAGCTTTGTGATTTTCCCTTTCTTTTCTTACAGTGGTCCTTGAGTGGTGGGCAACCACAGCTGCAGGTCCCAATATATAGTATACTCAACTCACTGCTATCAAGTCATATCTGACTCACAGTGACCCCTTCTTGAGTTTCCAAGGCGGTATCACCACAGAAGTAGATTGCCCAATCTTCCTTCTAAGGAGTGGCTGGTGGGTTTGAACACCAGCATTCTTGTTAGCAGTCAAATGCCTTAGGCACTATGCTACCAAAGCCCCTAATCTACAGTATAAAGCAAGCAATTCAAATTTTTCTATAATGTCCTGACTTTTTTTCAGCTTCTTGGAAGCACTTTCACCATCAGCAGTGGCATTGCACATGAGTGTCACAGTGTTATTCAAGGTTACAGTATTGTAAATAAGCATCATGAAAAACATCACCTTTTACTGCAATCTACAATTTATGGAGAGACCAATTGCTCCCATGGAGATGACCAGAGTCACACAGCATCTTAAGCGGATACTAAACAACATTTGAGCTCATCGCACTAGCAACAGGATGTGACAGTAGTACAGGATGTACAACAATTAATTCTATGCAATTATGTTTTAACACTGCATTTTTGTTTACATTTTGCTCAACTGAAAATGGCACCATGTACTATGTTTTTATATGTCTAAGTTTTGATAAATGTTAATTCTTTATAATAGGTTTGTGTATATTTTTTGGCAGTAAATGATAAAGTAGACTAGTATGTACATATATTTTAAGCATTCATGACATACCTAACTCTTTCTTAATTTTTTTTTTATTTTTTATTTTTATTTTTTATATTTCTAGGCTACGTGGTTGCGTGAGTTTTTCAATTTGTCAAAAATTTCCAAGAAATTTTCCAATATATTATCAGAAAAAAAAAACACATGTAAGTGGACCCACAGGAGCTCTGGTAGCATAGTGCCTAAGGCACTTGACTGCTCACCAGAAGGCTGGCGGTTCAAATCCACCAGCCACTCCTCGGAAGGAAGGTTGGGCAATCCTACTTCCGTAGTGATACTGCCTCGGAAATCCAAGGAGGGGTCGCTATGAGTCGGGGCCGACTCGACGGCAAACAACAACAACAACAAGTGGACCCACACAGTTCAATTTAATGTTGTTCAAGGGTCAATTGTTTTACACACACACACACACACAGGAGGCCTGATGGAACAGTGGTTAAGTACTCAGCTTCTACCTGAAACATTAGTTGTTTGAACCTACCAGTGGCTCCACAGGAGAAAGATGAGGCAGCTGCTTCTGTGAAGATTTACAATCTTGGAAATTATATGGAGTCATTCTTCTCTGTCCTATAGGGCCACTATGAATCAGAATCAACTTGACAGCATTGGGGGGGGGGGTGCGCATGTGTGTGTGTGTGCACACACATATACAGTTGTTGTTAAGGGCTGCTGAGTCCATTCCAACTCATAGTGACCCCATGGGGCAGAGCAGAAGTGCTCCACAGGGTTCTTGTCACTGGAACTATCACAGAAGCAAATTGTCAGGGATTTGTCCCACAGAGCGATTGGGCAGTTCAAATGGCCGATCCTTTGGTTAACAGTTGAGTTCTTAACTATTTGTGTCATTTGGGCTTCTTATATATTAAACCTTTTAACACAATGCTACCTTCTTAAGACTTGATCCTGAAGCACTGCTGTCTCTTGAGTGAAAGACACTCACCTCACATATGTGTTCTGGTTGTTATCTTGATCTTCAATGCCATGAAGTTCGCAGATTTCTCCTAAAATGTAGGACCAGGTGTCAATTTTCATGAATTTCATTATTGTATATTCAGCAGCTTTTCTCCATCATTAAGGTTTCAGGAAAGTGACCTAATGACTTAAATTGAGGTTCACAATATGAAACAATAAGGAAAAAAATTACTCAGAGGGAAAAGGTAGCTTTGAGAAAAGAAAGACTTTGATACATTTCACTGTTTCAGTACTGTGGCAATGGTCAAAAAGCAATTAACTCGGAAACAGTTCCATGAATACTGGGAGTGATGGTGACATACATAGAGTGTGATTAGAAGCTCAAAGTAGAAAGGCATTGGACACGATACAATGAAATACAAAGGGAGGAAACAGGAATGGTCTTCTTCCATGAACACAGGTTTGGTAGGATTAATGGAAGTCAGAAAGCAAGCTCAGCTATCTGTGAAGTACATACTCCTCAACCCAGAGTCTTTTTCTAAATCATTTATCGAAACCTCATTCTCTCCGTGTAGGCCTGGGCCTTTAAAGGACACATGCCTCCTGGTGCCCCCAGTACAGTGGGCCTGGATGAGCGCTATATGCACTCCCCTCAGGTTGTCCTCTTGCTGCTCTGGAAGGACAAGTGGGTACAGATGACATGGTGCTCATGGAGGAAGCCATATCATGAGGGAAGACAGGGAAGAGCAATGAGCCTTTCCCTGACACTGAGCCAACGCTTTGGTCTTCAGGTTCTCTGGTGATGGGCAGGTGTGAATTTAATTGTAGTAAAATAATCATGTCAAACTTGCAATGAACACAGCAAGACTCTTTACAAGTTTCCAGACCACAAATATTCTCCCAGTGCACCAAAGAAAGCCCTGAAGTCAATGTTTACACTTACAACATTGAAAGAGCCTTATGGCTTCTAACCAGAATAGAAATGGGAAGTCAGAACAATACACAGCTATGTGCTCATGGGGAAGCCAGGCCTGTACCCTTCAGAGAGCAATGACCATGCTTGTCTGAGTTAACAATGTGCTCCCGTTCCTCAGCCCATGTACACCATGCTTGTCTGAGTTAACAATGTGCTCCCGTTCCTCAGCCCATGAACTGGAGTAACATCAATGACTATGACATACTGGATCACTCCGGAATAAACGTTTTTAAATGAAGCAATTCATACCTATGGAGACCAGGTTTCTGAAGGTTTCCATCATCACATCTCTGTAGAGTTTCTTCTGAGAAAGATCCATCAATGCCCACTCTTCCTGGGTGAACTCCACAGCCACATCCTCAACAGCCACTGAGTCCTAAAACATCCCATGTATTCGGGTTCAGCAGGGTACCATGTACTCCAACGTGTGTGAAAGGAAGGGTGAGGCTGACAGTCCTGGGGAACTGAGATGTCATGGACATTTGACACAGGGTTCCGTGTTCCACTGAGGTCTACTCTAGGGTTTAGCCATCAGCCTCATCCATTCACTGTTTGCATTCACTTCCCCACTGACTGTATTTGTCCAGGGACTTAAAAATGCTTTCAAGCAGTGAACTTCTCTCTCCACAGTTTGACTGAACAATTCCAATCTCATTCCCCTCTATGGTTATGGTCAGAACCCACAGCATACTTTAGATAAATCCAATGAAAACCTTATTTCCTATGTCAGATCATCTCTCCCTTGTGTGAAAGAAAGTCCGCCTCCTAGCACAAGACCCAACAGAATATTTAACAAAACAAGAAGCACAAGGTGAAAGCAGGATGAGATACTAACAACTGGGACCCACAGCAGGACCCAGGGCAGTTTTTCCCTTTTCCCCTCACCAGCCATGGAGGCCCAGTGACCTACACAAACAAAGTGGCAACCCAAGGCCCTGACCTCCTTGTATTTTCTAAAAGAACTCCAGGTGATCAGTAGCTGACAGCACCACCTGCTGAAGAGAGAAAATGATTTGAGGGAACTATCATTTTTTCATGTCTGTCACCCATTTTTCCATAACTCTGCAGTTGCACTGTAATGTACTCTCCCTTCACAGAGACAGGTTAAGGATATTGAAAAGGTAAAAGGAGCCAGAAAACAATAGAATCCAGGTATCACCATGATTTTCAACTTTTGAAACCTAAAGCTACCAGTTTTCAGTTGATGCTCCCCCAAGAGACAGACATCCACACACCCACACAAACCAATGCTAATGTGATGACAACGAGCCCAATCTCCAAAGACCCAGAATAAATAGCAGGTTCTTGTGTTTGCTGACTGTGAACAAGTGACTAGGATTTCCATTTCTTAGAAAATTCACTGAAGTGAAGGCAGATTTAGCTGTTAAGCTGCTTGTGCATCCAAGGAAACAGAGACTTAAACACCAGCCCTGTGGACACTCCACTCTAAAACTTTCTCCTGTTTACAGCCTTGAATACCTGAACCCTGACCACTGGCATCCCAAAGGCTGCAGGACTGGTCTCTAGGAAAAAGTATCAACCCACTGGTGCCCATCAAGTGAAGCTACTACACTACACTTCTGATGTCACAATTTTACTCCAGAACAGACAAAGGAACTATTAAAGCCATCCCCCATCAATCCTAGTCTGATAGTGTAACAGCCAACTCTGCTCCAGTGACAGATTCAAGTCTCCCCCAGGCACTGGGGCAGTTTACACACTGTGAAGCCAACAAAAGCCCTGCCTTCAATTCCCGCAACATGTTCATGCCGAGTGTTATATTTCTTGAGCACTTATTGAAAGGATGTCAAAAAGTTCTCGGCATGCTCACTCACATTCCACGTGCCTCTCACGGGCAGATACTGCTTCAAACAAATTGTAGCCAAGGAAAATTACACTCTATGATGCACGTGCTCAGCACTGCTGAAAGGGTTTGTCCCAGAGCCAGGGTCAGGACACAGGTCAACATGCCCAGGGGACTGAGCTCCTGACAACTACCTTTCTGTTCATACACCGGCAGTCATGTGGATGATGTAGAGCCTGCTGGGTAGGAGGGAGCAAAGACAAGAGGAAACACCCTGTTCCATCCAGCCAACCTGGAGCTCCTTCTCCTGGCAAAGCCCCGTCTCTCAGGAGAGATCCCTTCCCTCCAGGCCTGTACATCTGGCTCTTTCATTTATTACCAGATTTATGTAATATTGATACACAGCCTCCTTCACACGAGCAAAGCAAGCAGCACTGAACAAAACAGAACTATCCAGATGCACAGGGACCATCACTTCCTTGGGTGTGGGCAGTAAGTAAATGAATATGCCCACTTCCCCCGCTGGCACAAGTAGTGAAGCACCTGACCGTCAGACAGAAGGCTGGTGGAAAGCCATACAGAGGTTCCTGGGAAGACAGGCCTGGTGATCTCCTCTGACAGGTCACAGCCTTGCAAACCCTACAGAGCAGTTCTGTTCTGCACAGATGGGGTCTCTATGAGTCAGAACTCACCCCACAGCAAATACCAACAACGATGACACAATGTCATGAGGTGGTCAAACCAATCCAAGCACTGCTGTGGAGTCAGACCCAACTCCCAGCAACCCCTCCTTGGTTTTCTGAGGCGGTATCACTCCAGAAGTAGATTGCCCAACCTTCCTTCCGAGGAGTGGCTGGTGGGTTTGAACCGCCAGCCTTCTGGTTAGCAGTCAAATGCCTTAGGCTCTA
>NW_006922341.1:248522-249499 GCF_000298275.1 Orycteropus afer afer
TTGTTGTTGTTGTTATGTGCCGTCGAGTCAAACCCGACTCATAGCGACCCCTCCTTGGGTTTCCGAGGCAGTATCACTACGGAAGTAGGATTGCGATAATTAGGCCCCCTAAATTTGCCACTCCTTGGAAGGAAGATGGAGCAATCTACTTCCATAGTGATACTGCCTCGGCAACCCACAGAGGGGTCGCTATGAGTCGGGTCCGACTCGACAGCACTTTACAACAACAACAAATTTGCCCCTACTTTTTCCTTGAAGAACTGCCAAAGGGACAAGGAGGCCACATCTTCTGACTTCCTCTAACCTCACAAGAGGAACACAGAATCATCATCAGTACCCCAAGGCCTATTCCTACAAGGCCAGTCAAGCTGCCTCCCTCCAGCCCTTTCACCAACCATTCCTTCTACAACACTAACCACCTCTCTGCTGGGTTCGTTAATTCGCTGCAGTGGCAACACAGAACTCACAGATTATGGGGTTAATTAGGGAAGAAACAGGCTACAATTCAAGTTCAGGAAAACCACTCAGTCTCTTGCAGCTGGCTGTCTCACTCAGCAGCTGACAGTCTCAGTAGCACATCACTCTCTCTAGTAGTCTCTTGGTGTCTTTCTCCCAGCAGTGCATGTCTCTTAGTCTCTCTCTCAGCAATGTGTGTCTCTCGCATCTCCCAGCTGGCAGTAAGAGATTCTTTCTGCCTCTATGAGGGCTCCTGAGTCTGCCAGAGTGGCCAAACTAACCAATCCCAAGATCAGAATTCTATATACCTGAGAGAGACAGCTAACTTCCCAGAAAATTACTTCATGCTGCTCCCAACAGAAATACCCCAGGTGGATAACTTTAACAATCAAGAACTACTTGTTGCTCATGGCAAATTCCACCACGGAGTTTACAAAGACTAATGGCTAGAAATGGCTAGGAGCTCTGGTAGCATAGTGGCTAAGGCACTTGACTGCTAACCAGAAGGCTGGCGGTTCAAA
>NW_006922341.1:249599-256641 GCF_000298275.1 Orycteropus afer afer
GGGTTTGAACCGCCAGCCTTCTGGTTAGCAGTCAAATGCCTTAGGCTCTACACCACCAGAGCTCCCACATGGTGGCCAGTTCTATGAAAAGTGCAGCCCAAGCAGGAGATAAGCCGTAACACCAGTGTATTTGTCTTTGGTGAGTCAGTGCAGGGAAAAGGAAAACAATCATTATAGAAACACTAGCCAGAGAAACCTGCCTGGTAAGGGAAAAAATGGCCCTTCCACCTCTGAAAACTCGGAAGTGCTCCGTGATGATTCTGCAAACAAACACTCAGACAGGTTTCAGATGCTTGTCACTTCCCCACCTCCCCACATGCAGGCCCAGGAGTCAGAGAGCACCACTGACCTGGGGTGGGAAAGGCAAGACACACTGCATAGTCCCCAGATGGAAAGGTCACCAGCAAGGGGTAAACGAGTAGTCTGGGCACTGGAGAGTAAAACAGCATGGAAACTATCAAGAACCAAAAAGGAAACAGATGACAGTAATGAGCCAAGACACAGAAATGAAGACTGTCAGGTAAAGAGCCTGGAAGTCATCCCTCCCTTCCTGAGAAAAAAGCTGAATGTCCTCAACTCAGAGTACTGGAATGACTGGCCCGAATACTGGAGGGCCACACAGGCAGATACAGAGAATCTGTCCAGGAGCTCAGGGACAGCCACCCCCTTAAGGCTCCTCTCCCGAAACGAGACTTAAAGTGTAACCAAGGGACGGCTGGAGGCCTGGTGCTCACAAGCTTCAGGGTTCAATATGTGCTGTGAATTGCTTGATGTGGCCCTTCTAGCCACTGTCCTCCATTCTGTGATATACTGTAAATCCTATTATCCATGCCCGTTTGGGGTGGTGTGGTAGTTAAGGTCAGGTATCAATTTGGCTCGGCAGCTGGTAGTAGTCATTTCCTATAATGACTGGCAATTGCCTCTGTGGTGGGATTTGCCTGAGCAACTGAGTAGCTGCTGATTGCTAAAGCCATCCACTTGAGTTATTGCTGTCGGAGCAACACAGGTGGAATGTATCTGAGCCCTGCCTTGCTGGAGGGTATAATTCAAATTACCACCCTTATCTTCCTTGAGAGTATACCTATGCATCTCCTGGGAAGGTTCGCCCTCCTCTTAACTCCGGTTCTGTGTTTTGGCTCATCCTCATCTCACCCCTGGATTTGGGACAGCAGCTGTCATCTGATCTGCTGACCGAGGTTCATCAAATCCCGACAATTGGGAGGATCCTCTAGACCCACCATTGACCTGGGACTTGCCAGCCTGCCAGCCTCTACCCATTACATGAGACGATCCCTTGGGTGTTTGTGAGTTCTGTGAGGCGTCACTGCGAAATACAGAACCCTAAAATGGAGGAGATTACTGGGAGGAGGAGGGGTTAATGTCTAAAATGATGGAGTGGCATGGTAGTTTGGACATTTGGGACATCTTTAACCTCCATCTCGTGGGGACTGGCCTTGTGCTGATCTTTGTAAGAGAAATTGTTCAAGCAATATGCCAGGGGCCCCGCTCAGGGAACCTCAGGACCCCACTCAGGGTTTTTGTGAGTTTTACCTCCAGGAACCTACCAGGTCCTGAGTGTGATGATCAGAGAAAATTCCTTGTGCTGCCGGCAGGTGGCAGAGGAAAAGCAGCCACTTTGAAACTCACCCCGTGCATTCTGTTCTCCTTCACAAGGCCTGAGCTCAGGGAAACTGTTTCACCCGAGTCTAACAGAGTTGGAGCAGTGAAATGGCCAACCTCATCCCATCTGGGCTTCCAGTCCCACCACAGTGGAGAAGGGGAGAAGTGGCCATGCCTGGGTGAAGTTACTGCCTAGGGGTACAGGTTCACTCAACAACTCAGACCTGATTATTGGATTCTGAGTATGGACAGTGCTGAAAGCGCAAGTGACAGGATTAATCAGGCTATTTACTCTGCTGGTACCATCGTTAAGGTATTTGGCTATGGACCAAAAGGTCAGAGGCTTGAATCCAGTATGCCCTAAATGGGAGAAAGATGAGGCAGGGAGATTGGATAAAGATGGACAGCCTTGGAAACCCTATAGGGCAGTTGTACTCTGTCCTCTAGGGTCGCTATGAGTCAGGATCAACTTGACAGTGGTGGGTTTTTTGGACTTTTCACTAGAAAAGAAAACCTGAGGTAAGACAGGACGGATGCAAAGAAATTACCCAAGAGACAACTGAGATAAGACAGTTAAAGGACAACACAGAGCACAGGCCAGAAGATGGAGAGTCTGGTATGTTTTAGGGAGAGCCAAACCCCAGCCTGACCACAGCAGTGACATGCAGGAGAGTAACAATACAGGAATTTAGAGAGGGGATTGGAGCCAGTGGGCATATCCTGTTCCAAGGAACTTGCTGGCTTCTGAAAAGACTCTGGCTTTTCATCTGAGTGAAACGCAGAGCAATTTTACACCTTTGATCAGAGGTAGAAAATGAAATGACAAGCCTCTAAAGAACTGAAAGAACCTGTGTGGACAGGGACCAAATTAACAGCTGGGAGATATGTTAGGACATATGGCCATAACCAGGTAAGAAACGATGAAAATGGGCCATAAAAGCACTGAACACTTCAACACTTTCTACTAAAAGCAGGTGAAAAACAAGGATACCCATGAATCCATCCCTATTCAACATTACTCTAGGTTGTAGCCGATACATATGAAAAAGAAAAGAAAGAAAAAAGGTTAAGAAGTAAGAGACTTAAGAAAAGAACAAGTAACACCCTCCAATCTATATACTTAAGTTAAATAATTGTATACATAGAAGCCCTAAAGATGAACAGGGAACTTCCAGAATTGCAAGCTGGATTAACAAGGGGACATAGAATTAGGGATGTCATTGCTGACGTCAGATGGATCTTGACTG
This sequence comes from Orycteropus afer afer, assembly GCF_000298275.1. Taxonomy (NCBI): domain Eukaryota; kingdom Metazoa; phylum Chordata; class Mammalia; order Tubulidentata; family Orycteropodidae; genus Orycteropus; species Orycteropus afer. The sequence continues at coordinate 252,467 of NW_006922341.1, forward strand.
AAAGCAAAGAATACCAGAAAGATGTTTACTTGTGTTTTATTGACTATGCAAAAGCATTCAACTGTATGGATCATAACAAATTATGGATAAAATTGTGAAGAATGAGAATTCCAGAACACTTAATTGCACTCATGAGGAACCTGTACATAGACCAGGAGACTGTAATTCAAACAGAACAAGGAGTTACCATACAGTTTAAAATCAGTAAGGGAGTATGTCAGGGTTGTATCCTTTTACCATACTTCTTCAATCTGTAAACTGAGCAAATAACCCAAGAAGCTGGACAATATGAAGAAGAATGTGGCATCAGGATTGGAGGAAGACTCACTGACAACCTACGACATGCAGACGATAAAACCTAACTTGCTGAAAAGTGAAGATGACTTGAAGCACTTACTGATGAAGGTTAAAGACTACAGCCTTTAGTATGGATTATACCTCCACACAAAGAAAACAAAAATCCTCACAACTAGGCAAATAAGCAGCACCATAATAAATGGAGAAACGACTGAAGTTGTCAAAGATTTCACATTATTTGGCTCCACAATCAATACTCATGGAAGCAGCACCCAAGAAATCAGACAATGTATTGCACTGGGCAAATCTGCTGCAAAAAAGCTCTTCAAAATGCTGAAAACCAGTCTTTGAAGACTAAGTAAGGTGTGCCTAACCCAAGCCATGGTATTTTCAATAGCCTCATATGCGTGTGAGACCTGGATAATGTATAAAGAAGACTAAAGAAGAGTAGATGCTTTTGAGTTGTGGTGTTGGCAAAGAATGCTAAAAGTACCATGGGCTGCTAGAACTAACAAATTTGCCCTGGGAGAAGTGCAGCCCAAAAGCTCCTTTGGAGCGAGAACCTCTAGACTTTGTCTCACTTACTTTGGTCATGCTGTCAGAAGGGAGCATTCTCTGGAGAAGGATATCGTGCTTGGTAAAGTAGAGGGTCAGCGAAAAACAGGAAGGCCCTCAAAGAGATTGATTGGCACAGTGCCTACAACGATGGGCTCAGGTATAGCAAGGATTTTGAGGCTGGCGTTAGACTGGGCAGTGTTTTGTTCTGTTGTACACAGGATCGCTGTAAGTCGGAGCCAACTTGACAGCACCTAACAACAACAACAACAAAGATGGTACAGATGATTTTCAGACTAAGAGTACTGAGATTACCAAATAAATATTAAGGTAACGTTTATCTTCAAGATTTCACATATACACTAGAACACTAGGCAGCTGAGATAATAATTTAAAAAAAAAAAAAAACACCTATTTAATAAGGATACCCATGGCCATCAAGTCAACTTTGACTCACAGCAAAGCTGTACAACAGAGTAGAACTGGTCTACCTGGTTTCCAAGGAGGTAATCTTTATGGAAAAAGACTGCTTCATCTTTTCTCACAGAGGGCAGCTGGGTAGGTTCCAACCACCAATCTTTCAGTTGTCAGCCAAATCCTTAACAACTGCGCTACCACAATTCCTTTTAATAAGGACAAAAGGTATCAAAAAGGAGTGTAATTACTGAGATGCTAATGAGAAAATTATAAACCATTGTTAAATGACATCCCAAAGGACTGAAATAAATGAAAGGATGGCACATGCTCTCAGACAACTATTCTCTACATGCAGATCCTCATTTCCAATGCACTTCCATACGATTCTGCAGTGTAGTAAATTACCTTACATGGCTTTTCTAGCCATAAGTCTTCGTAAACTCTGTGGTGGAATTTGCTGTGAGCAACTGAGGAGCTCCTGGTTATTAAAATTATCCACCTGGGGTGTTTCTGTTGAGAGTACCATGAAGAAATGTTCTGGGAAGTTCGCTATTTCTCAGGTGCTTAGAATTCTGATGTTATGATTGGCTAGTTTGGCCACTCTGCCAGGCTCAAAAGGAGGCCTCCTAGAGACAGAAGTCTCTGTGACTGCTGGCTAAGAAGGGCATGCTGCTGACAGAAACGCGCTGAGAGACACGCACTCCTGAGAAACGCGCTGCTGGGAGAGAGACACCGAGAGATACGCACTGCTGGGAGAGAGACTGTGAGAGACTGCTGGCTGAAAGACAGCGGGTTGAGAGAGACTGAGTGTTCGTTTCTGAACTTCAATTGTAGCCTGGTGCTTCCCTATTAAATCTCATAATCTGTGAGTTCTGTGGGAGGATCAGTTGGTGTCAGGGTTGATGAAAGGGCTGGCAGGAGGCAGAATGCCTGGCCTTGCAGGAATAGGCCTTGGGTTATTGATGGTGATTCCATCTTCCTCTTGTGCAGTTAGAAGAGGTCAGAAGACATGGCCTCCCTGCCCCTTTGGCAAACTCCAATTTGATTTTCAACTTCACAAAAAATTCCTCAGAAATGTTCATGTAATTGCAAATGTACAAAAATAGCCAAGATACTCTAAGGAACAAGCCATACACTTGTCCATACATAACCCACTGCCATCAAGTCAATTCCAAACTCAGAGTGACCCTGTAGAACAAAGTAGAACTGCCCCATAGGTTTTCCAAGGCTGCAAATCTGTATGAAAACAGATTGTTTCAACTTTCTCCTGTGGAGCACCAGATGGATTTGAACCACCAACCTTTGGATAGCAGCCCAATGCATTAACAACTGTGCCTCCAGAGCTCCTTGTTCACACATATCATGTACAAAACTGCATTCACATATATATTTGTACTATGAATGGAACTATGATGCTCCATTATAATCCATTAAAGAGCATAGTATCATTATAGGAAAACTTAACAAACCAACAAAAAAATAAACAGCCCTGGAAAAGGCCCACCACTTGCTTTGGAAAGTGGACTCATGACACAGCAAGCATGGCTAGGAAGCGATGGAAAGCATGCACACTGTAGCAGGTGGTAGAACCCACTCACTCACTGGGGTCCTCATGACACATGAATGAGTAAGTGCTCAACCACTAAGCAAAAGATAGGAGGCTGAAGGCAAAGTACAGGCCCTGGAAAATAACAGCACCAGAAGTCTTATGGGGTGTAGTTCTAGTCAGCAAGACAATCAGAATCAAGTAGATGGCAAAAGGTTGCTTTAGTAAATATATAGAGATAGATGGAAGTATAATTTATGTTCAGTAAAATACACAAAACTAAAATGACATGGGTCAATGCGGTTTTGTTTTGTTTTTTTTTGCAGTATTCCCTTTCCTCCCCTCCCACCTCTGGTAACCAACAAAGTTTCCTTCCATATATAAACTTTTCTTTGACTTTTTACAATAATGAATTAATACTTTATTTGTCCTTCTATGACTGACATTTCACTCAGCATAATGTCCTCCAAGTTTATCCATGTTATGCGATGTTTTGAAGACTCTCCATTATTCTTTAGGGTTGCACAGTATTTCACTGTGGGTATGTACCATAGTTCGGTTATCCATTCTTCTGTTGATGGGCACCTAGGTTCTTTCCATCTTTTTGCTATTGTAAATAGTTCTGCAATGACCATTGGTGTGCTTCACTTCTTTAGGATATATAACTAGTAAAGGGATGGCTGGGTCAAATGGTATTTCTAATTCCAGCTTTCTAAGGAATCACCATACTGCTTTCCACAGTGGTTGTGTCATTTTACAGTCCCACCAGCAGTATATGAGAGTCCCAATCTCTCCCCATCCTTGCCAGCATTTGTTATTTCTTGCCTCGTTGAACTCCGCCATTACTGCTGGAGTGAGATGGTATCTCATTGTTTTGATTTGCATCTCTGATGGCCAATGATCGTGAGTATTTCCCATGTTTGTTGGCTGCCTAAATATCCTCTTTGGTGAAGCATCTATTCATATCTTCTGCCCATTTCTTAATTAGATTGTTAATCTTTTTATGGTTGAGGTGTTAGAGTTTTCCATAAATTTTAGAGCTAACTACCTTGTCAGATATGACTGACGAATATTTTTTCCCAATCTGTAGGTTCTCTTTTTACTCTTTTGGAAAAGTCTTTGGAAGCACACAAAAATTTAATTTTTAGAAGGTCCCATTCATCTAGTTTATCTTCAAGTGTTTGTAGGTTTTGGGAGAGTTCCGGCAAGATCGCGGACTAAGCAGAAGGACTGCAAAGACCCTCTTCAACAAAGGAAAGGGAAACCAATTAACACAGACACAGAAGATAATCCTGGACCCCTGAGCCTTGAAGGGAAGGATACAGAAGTGGACTAAACCCCAACTAGCAGAAGAATTTGC
>NW_006922341.1:261807-270743 GCF_000298275.1 Orycteropus afer afer
CTCATAGCGACCCCTCCTTGGGTTTCCAAGGCAGTATCACTACGGAAGTAGGATTGCCCAACCTTCCTTCTGGGGAGTGGCTGGTGGGTTTGAACAGCCAGCTGTCTGGTTAGCAGTTAAGTGTCTTAGCCAATATGCTACCAGAGCTCCCCTCCTGAATTTAGAGAGCATCTAAAAAATAGATTTGAGGCACTGAACACCAATGACCAAAAACCAGAAAAATTATGGGATGACATCAAGAATGTCATCCAAGAAGAAAGCAAGAGGTCATTAAAAAGACAAAAAAGGAAGAAAAAAACAAAATTGATGTCAGAAGAGACTCTGAAACTTCCCCTTAAATGAAGAGTAGCTGAAATGGAAGAAATGACAAGATAGAAGAGCTGAACAGACGATTTCAAACAGCAGCTCAAGCTGACAATGCCAATTACTATAATGAAATGTGCAAAGACCTGGAGTTAGAAAACCAAAAGGGAAGAACACGCTCAGCATTTCCCAAGCTGAAAGAACTGAGGAAAAAATTTAAGCCTCGAGTTGCAATATTGAAAGACTCTACGGGCAAAATATTGAATGATGAAGCAAACATCAAAAGAAGATGGAAAGAATACAGAGTCACTATACCAGAAAGAATTGGTCAATCTTCATCCATTTCAAGAGGTGGCATATGATCAAGAAACAATGGCACTGAAGGAAGAAGTCGAGGCTGCACTGAAGGAACTGGTGAAGAACAAGGCTCCAGGAATTGACAGGATACCCATAGAGATGTTTCAACAAACGGATGCTCCACTGGAGGCACTCACCAGGTTATGCCAAGACAGCTACCTGGCCAACTGACTGGAAGAGATCCAAAGTGGTACTCATTCCAAAGAAAGGTGATCCCATACAATGTGGAAATTATCGAATACTATCATTAATATCGCATGCAAGTAAAATCTTACTGAAGATAATTCAAAAACGGTTGTAGCAGTAGAGAACTTCCAGAAATGCAAGGTGGATTCAGAAGAGGAAGTGGAACAAGGAGTATCATTGCTGATGTCAGATGGATCCTGGATCAAAGAAAAGAATAAAAGAAAGATGTTTACTTGTGTTTTATTGACTAAACAAAAGCATTTTGATTATGTGGATCATAACACATTATGGATAACATTGTAAAGATGGGAATTCCAAAACACTTAATGATACTTCGAGGAACCTATACATAGACCAGCAGGCTGTCATTTGAACAGAAGAAGGGGACACTGAATGGTTTAAAATCAAGAAGGGAGTACGTCAGGGTTGTGTCCTTTATCTACACTTGATCAATCTCTATGCTGAGCATATAATCCAAGAAGCTGGAATATATGAAGAAGAGCGTGGCATCAGGATTAGAAGAAGAACAACCTGTGATATGCTGACAACACAACTCTGCTTGCTTCAACTGAGGATGACTTGAAGCACTTACTGATGAAAATTGAAGAATACAGTCTGCAGTATGGATTGCTGCTATTGTTGTTAAGTACCGTCAAGTCATTGCCAACTCATAGCAGCCCTATGCACAGCAGAACAAAACACCGCCTGGTCCCGCACCAGTTCCATGATCCTTGCTATACATGAGCCCATTGCCACAGCCACTGTGTCAATCCATCTCGTTGAGGGCCTTTCCCTCCTTCGTCGACCACCTTACGAAGCATGACATCCTTCTCCAGGAAATGGTCCCTTCTGACAACACGACCAAAGTAGGTGAGACGAGCTCTGGCCATTCTTGCCTCCAAGGAGCATTCTGGCTGCACTTCTTCCAAGATAGATTTGTAAGATCCTTTAGCAGTCTGTGGTACTTTCAGCATTCTTCACCAGCATCACAACTCAAAAGCATCAACTCTTCTTCAGTCTTCCTTATTTACTGTTTAGCTCTCACATGCATATGAGGCGAGTGAAAATATCATGGCAGTATGGATTACACCTAATTATAAAGAAAACAAAAATTCTCACAATTGGACCTATAAGCAGCATCACAATAAATGGAGAAAAGATTGAAGTTGTCAAAGACTTCAACATTTTTGGTTCTACAACCGATGCCAATGGAAGCAGCAGTCAGGACATCAGACAATGTATAGCACTGGGCAAATCAGCTGCAAAGGACCTCTTTCAAGTGCTGAAGAGCAAAGATGTCTCCTTGAGGAGTAAAATGCACCTGACCCAAGCCATGATGTTTTCAACCTAATATGCATGCTGAAGCCAGAAAATCAATAAGGAAGACCAAGGAAGAATTGATGCTTTTGAATTATATACTGTTGGTGAGAGAAACTTAACATACTATGGACTGCTAGAGGAAAGAAGCAATCCATCTTGGAATCAAGCCAAAACGCTCCTTAGAAGCGGGGATGGTGAGACTTCTTCACCTTATGTACTTCAGGCATGTTATGAGGGGGGTCAGTCCCTCGAGAAGGACTTGGTAAAGTAAAGGGTCAGTGAAGAAGAGGAAGACCCTCAATTGGATAGACTGATAAGTGTGTCTTCAGCAATGAGCTCACGCACAGCAAGGTGAAGATGGCACAGGAAAGGGTAGTGTTTCATTGTGTTTCCAGTACTTGGAACAGACTTGACGGAACTTAACAACAACAAATGCATTGTTATAAACTTTCCAGGAAATTTTATTAATTAAAAAGCAAGTGTAAATTCCATGCTACATTTTGGGTAATAATCCAAAATAACTAAACTCACTGCCATCGAGTCAATTCTAAGTCACAGCCCTTGGGTTTCCGAGGCAGTAAATCTTTATGTGAGTAGACTGCCCAGTCTTCCTTCTGCGGAATGGCTGGTGGGTTTGAACTGCCAACCTCCTGTTTAGTAGTCTTCTGTTTAGCCTTAGGCACTAAGCCACCAGAGCTATTTCTTTTGAATAATGGAATAGGAGAAATAACATGTTTGATTCTGAATTTTAACACTAGTTAAAATAGGGATTCATCTGGGTTTGAGATATTTATATTCATTAAAATGAAAAATTCTCAGTAGAAACACAAACTGATTTAGAACTTTGTTCCAATAGAAACTGTAAACCCAAGAAGTTAACACACCATGTCATAAGTTGGCCCTGTCTAGCAAAAAACAACACTTATTTTATAACATAGTGCCTAAGGCACTTCACTGCTAACCAGAAGGCTGACATTTCAAACCCACGAGCCACTCCTCAGAAGGAAGACTGGGCAATCTACTTCTACAGTAATACCACCTCGGAAACCCAAGGAGGGGTCGCTGTGAGTCGTGTCTGACTCGACGGCACGTAACAACAACAACATTCAAGACAGTGGAGAGCAGTTGAAAATTACAGGGACTTAATCCCGACTCTACGTACAGGCAGGTGGGAGGACAAAGACAGACTGGGCAGTCTGGCTCTCACACCCCTGAAAGCCTCAGTGAAAAAGCATCCCCCCAAAAGCATCAATCTGGAGCCCCCACACATGCTTCAGCTGGACTCACTGTCCCCTGCCTCATTCCACTGCTAAATTCATGACAGGATCAAACCCCACCCAGGACCCCATGAACAGTCAGGGCCTGCTGCTCCTAACTCCCTCTGTCACTCTCTGGCCATGACACCAATAGTCAGCAAGCTTCCCAGAAATCTGGGAAAGTCCCAGAACACATTCTCCTTCAACCATATCACAGGGTGAGAGGTAGAGTTATGGTATCAGAACTGTACAGAAAAGGTAGAGTGCCAGTGCCTGAGGGGACAGACAAGAGCACAGTTCACAGGGATGGGACAAGCATGGCTCTGGAGGACCTAGCGCTCAGCCTCCTCATCTAGAGCTGCTCTGCTCAGACTCTGCTCAGGAGGTCCTGTCATTCAACACAGAGAACCCAGGCCCAGGATGGAACTATAAAGATGCCATGTTGCCAGCACTGACAGGCACATAAGGAAGGGGACTCTAGGACTCTTAAGAGTTGAAAATCCATATATGTGGAGAGGAAGGAACCAGCGACAGTGGAGCAGAACCACAGGATGCCTCTTAGGCACAGTGCCTTGGCGTCTTCTGCCACCTCTTAACCTCATTAAGCAACCTCAGGGTCTGGAGCACACAGTCCCCCAACAATTCATATCCCGCACACACACTCCTTACGGTAACAGTAGCCCAGCTCTCTGCAGCACTCACCATTTCCTGGCTCCAGCTCCTGGAAGTCTAAGTGAACGTGCTCTCTAAGCCCAAGAAGCCACTTCAGGAGAAGGGATGGGAGTGGAGGCAGAACCACTAGGCAGCGTGGACGCAGATGAATGACGTGTGGTCCACACAACCAGTCAGAACAGGTGAAATCCCTCCTTGTGATGGCATGGACGTACAGCACGGCTGCCCATGGTCTCCAGCTACCTAGACTGGACTAGCTGTACCTCTGCCACACTCAGGACCTGAAATGGGAGACGAGACAGTGCTGAGTAAGGAAGGACAAGTTCTTGGACTCCTGCTCCTTCCCTGAGCAGGCCTCTCCCAGGGCCAAGGCCATGCTCCACTCTGAGGGCACCTGCCTTTAAGGCAGATCCCGCTCCAGCATCTGGAGCACGCTCCTGCAGCTGCACAGGCCCCTGGCAACAGTGTCACAGGAGGGGCTTTATCATCCTAGAGCATGGGGCCTGCCCAGGCTAGAAAAGGTGAACCTGGCTTCCTCCAGGAAGTCAGGAGTCCACGGCTTAGGTTGGAGGTGCACCTATGAGGTTAAGGGTTCATTTTTGCAAAACAACCCATACACTTTTATCTGACATCAACATAGGTGAATTTTCAGGGAGCATGTGTTTTTCAAGTTCAAGTCAATGAACTCATCATGTGTCACTGATTTTCAATTACATGTTGTTGAAATTCCTGCTTTGCTTTGTGCTTTTAAAACATTCATCTCCTTTACAGCACACTCCTATGTGATCAGTACTTGTTCTGCTGATTTTACAACTCGCATTTCTTCCTTCCCCTTGGGGCTTCAGGTGCTTTTGTTTTTCCTTCACTCTCTGGCCATGACACCAATAGTCACCAAACTTCCAGAAATCTGGCAGAGCTCCAGAACACATTCTCCTTCAACCATATAATAATCAATCAACCAATAAATCAGAAAATCATTAGGTTTTCTCTAAGGAGCAGTCTCCTCACTCTCTTCCCATTTCTTTCCTCCTCACTACCCCACCCAGATGACTCCTACTGTTCTTTCTTGGGCTGGGTGTAAATGTTCTCTCTCTTTCTCATGATTTGTACACCAGTAGCTCCTTGTCAAGAATTATCCTGTTTGTGTTAATTTCTCTAGTAGCACTGTCTAGTTTTATTAATTCACATCCCATTTCTATAATAGTCATTTGCAGCATAGACCGGGAGTTCATGAGATAAAGAAAATCCCAAGCTCTTTTCAAGATAAAAATCTGCCTTTTCACAAGACCCTTGAGGAATCCAGGCAGTTGCTGCTCTATAACCTGGAACTCAAGGAAGGAACATTCTATGATGAGTGCCCTGCCCATCCCACCCCCTAACCAGCCCACGCCCCCACTCTTCAGCTGGCTTTGGTGGTCTAGCACGGCCCTATTTGCCCTCCCAGCCTCTAAACAGTGCTGGACTTTTCATCAAAGGTAGATGCCCCCCAGCCCACCCTCACTTCCACAGCTACAGCACACTGGTCAGCATGTGTGGAGAAAGACTTGGGGGGAGGGAACCCATGCATGTGCCCAGCAAAACCCGTCGCAGAGGTGGATACTCAGACACTGGGAGACAGAGAGTGAGAATCCCCGCAGGGGCCTGAGCCAGGACAGAGCCATCTCATAACTGGGACGCAGACCCTGAAGACTGCCTCCTCCCACCCTCCCCTGCTTGTGAGTGTGAGGGTATCCAGTATCTCAGCCTTCCTGGAAAGATCAGGAGCTGCCCCGCAGCCCAGTGACAACCAGGATCAGACAGAGAGGAGATGCCAAGGCCAAGGTGAGGGCAGAGGCTATGAGGTACCTGGGAGGAATCCAGGAACAAGGGGCCATGTCAGCCCCTCCTCCACCTTGGCTGCAGCTGGGATGGACCAGGAACTGTCTCACAGCCCAGGGATGGCTGGGGCCACACAGAGAGGAGATGCCAAGGCCAAGGTGAGGGCAGAGGCTGTGAGGTGTCTTGGAAGGATCCAGGAATCAGCAGCTCCTCCACCTTGGCCACAGCCTGGGATAGAAGCAGGTGAAGAGAAGCTGACAGCACAGGGAGCAAACAGCACAGGCTGGGGCAGGGGGCTGATACACAGGAGCATCGTGGACTCCCACTCCCAGGGGAAGGAGAGGAGACCAGTGCTCAGCACTCAAACCCAGGCTGGAGACAGTGGATCACGCCCCACCAGGATCCTGGAGAGAGCGAGTGGACAAAAGGAGTATGGTTGGGCTACAGGACAGGAGGGGTCCTCAGGAAAGAAGGCGGGTTGGAGATCCTTGGTGCTATCCTTCTGTCACCCTGAGGGAGCTGCAGACCCTGAGAAGCCTGAGGTGGTCCACCAGAAACTGACCTGCAAAGTCCAGACAACTGGAGAAGTGCATAACCTGTTTAAGACCCACTACCAAGCACTACCATCATGCCAGATCACCTCGTGCAGTTCACTGCTCCCCCACCTTCAGTCTCTGGGCTCTGAAGCTGGAAAGGTGCAGGGGGATCTCGACCAGCAGGCCTCTGCCTTAGCCAGCCCTGTTTTTTTTTTTTTTTTTTTTTTTTTTGCTACTAGCAGCCATCACCCACCACTACTTATGTGTCAGCTTGTCATACTGTGGTCACTTGCATTTTGCTGTGAGGCTGGAAGCTATGGCAACGCTATTTCAAATACCAGCAGCGTCACCCATGGGGACAGGTTTCAGTGGAGCTTCCAAACTAAGACAGACTCAGAAGGAAGAGGCCATCCACTCCTCAAACAACTGGCCAGGGAACACCTACAAATAGCAGTGAAACACTATCTATTATTGAAAAATAGCCCTGAAACGTTATCTGATATAATGCCAGAGATGAGCCCCTCAAGTTGGAAGGCACTCAAAATATGACTGGGAAAGAGCTGCCTCCTCAGAATAGAGACAACCTTAAGGATGTGGATGGAGTAAAGATTTCAGGACCCCCATTTGCTGATGAGGCATGACTCACAATGGGAAGAAACAGCTGCAAACATCCATTAATAATGGGAATGTGGAATGTATGAAGCATGAACCTGGGAAAATTGGAATTTGTCAAAAATGAAATGAAATGCGTAAAGATCGATATCCTAGGAATTAGTGAGCTAAGATGGACTGATTTTGGCCATTGTGAATCAGACAACCATATGATCTACAATGCTGGGAATGACAAATTGAAGAGGAATGGCTTGGCATTCACTGCCACAAAGAATGTTTAAAGATCTATCCTGAAGTACAATGCCATCAGTGGCAGGATAATATCCATATACCTACAACAAAAACCAGTTAATACTGCTATTACTCAAAGTTATGCAAAGCCACCAATGCCAAAGATGAGGAAATTGAAGATTTTTACCAACTTCTGCAGTCAGAAATTGACCAAACATGCAATCAAGATGTGTTGATTATCACTGGTGACTGGAATGCAACAGTTGTAAACAAAGAAGAATCAGTAGTTGGAAAATACGGCCTTAGTGATAGAAATGACGCCAGAGACTGCATAACAGAATTTTTCAACACCAACTTACTCATTGCAAATACCTTTTTCAACAACATAAACAGTGGCTATACACATGGATCTCGCCAGATGCAATACACAGGAATCAGATCAACTACATCTGTGGAAGAGATGGAGAGAAGCTCAATACCTTTAGCCAAAACAAGGCCAGGAGTGGATTGTGGAACAGACCATCAACTGCTCACATGCAAGTTCAAGCTGAAGCTGAAAACAATTAAAACAAGTCCACAGGGGCCAAAATAAGACCTTGATTATATCCCTCCTAAAATTAAAGAACAGATTTGATGCACTGAATACCAATGACCAAAGTCCAGACATTCATTGTGGGATGATGTCAAGAACATCATCCATGAAGAAAGCAAAAGATCATTAAAAAGAAAGGAAAGGATAAAAAGACCAAAATGGATGTTAGAAGAGACTCTGAAACTTTTGAATGGAGAGTAGCTAAAGCAAATAGAAGAAATGACAAGATAAAAGAGCTGAAGAGAAGAATTCAAAGAGCAGTTCAAGAACACATAGTCAATTATTATAAAGAAATGTGCAAAGACATGGAGTTAGAAAACAAAACAGAAGAACACACTCAGCAATTGTCAAGCTGAAAGAACTGAAGAAAAAAATTAAAGCCTTGAGTTGTGATATTGAAAGATTCTATGGGCAAAAAAAACTGAACGATGCAAGAAGCATCAAAAGATGGAAGGAATACATAGAGCCACTGTACCAAAAAGAATTGGCTGACATTCATCCATTTCAGAAGTTGGCACATGATGAAGAACCAATATACTGGAAGAAGAAGTCAAAGATGCACTGAAGGTATTGGTGAAAAACAAGGCTCCAGGAATCAAGGGAATACCCACTGACATGTTCGAACAAATGGACGCCACGCTGGAGGCACTTACTCGTCTAAGCCAAGAAATTTAGAAGACAAATACCTGGCCAAGAGACTGGAAGAGATCCATATGTGTACCCATTCCAAAGAAAAGCAATCCCACAGAACAGATCACAGAAATTATCAAACAATTTCATGAATATCACACGCAAATAAAATCTTGCTGAAGATAATTCAAAATGGTCACAACATGGTACACCATCCGATCTGCAACCTATACAACTATGAGACCAGAAGGGATGTAGGAGATCCTGGATAGAGAGGGAGAACAATGTGGAACAAAACTCAAAAGCATTTGGAGGGGGGGAAAAAAACAAAAAAGAAGGTGGGGACCAGGTTTGCTGGTCCAATAGAGCCTGGTGGAACCACTGAGACTATGGCCCCTAGCTGCCCTTCAGGTCTGGAATTGA
>NW_006922341.1:274131-285427 GCF_000298275.1 Orycteropus afer afer
CCGCTTGTTACTTCGGGCGTCCCTGAGTTGTCTCTCCTCACCTGTAACCCTGGGGCTGACTGCTCTTCTGTCCGGGTTCCTGGCTTTTTATCCCCTTTCTCCTGCTCTTCCGGCCTGCTACTCTGGGAACTGCTGTATGGAATGTGAATTTGCTCTGTAAATCTTCACCCAAATCAAAATTAAAAAAAAATAATAAATGGTCACAACAATATATTGACACAGAACTTCTAGAAATGCAAGCTGGATTCAGAATAGGACATGGAATGAGGGATACCATTGTTGTCAGATGGATCTTGACTCAAAGCAAAGAATTCCAGAAAGATGTTTACTTGTGTTCTATCGACTATGAAAAAGCATTCGATTGTGTGGATCATAACAAATTATGGATAACATTGAGAAGAATGGGAATTCCAAAATACTTCATGGTGCTTATGAGGAACTTGTACATAGACAAGGAGGCTGCCATGTGAACAGAGCAAGGGGATACTGCATGGTTTAAAATCAGGAAGGGAGTGTGTCAGGGTTCTATCTTTTCACCATGCTTATTCGATCTTACGCTGAGCAAATAAGGGAGCACTGGTGGCAGGGTGCTTAAGACATCTGACCATTAGCCAGAAGGCTGGTGGTTCAAGCCCACCAGCCATTCCTCAGAAGAAGACTGGGCAATCTACTACTGCAGAGAGACTGCCTCGGAAACCCAAGGAGGGGTCACTATAAGTCAATTCAACTCAACGGCAGTGAGTTTGGTTTTTTGTTGAGCAAATAATCCAAGAAGTTGGACTATATGAAGAAGAATGTGGCATCAGGATTGGAGGAAGACTCATTAACACCCTGAGATAATGCAGATGACACAACCTTGCTTGCTGAAAGTGAAAATAACTTGAAGCACTTTACTGATGATTACAGACTACAGTCTGCGGTATGGATTACACCTCAACATAAAGAAAACAAAAGTCCTCAAAACGAGGCCAATAAGCAGCATCACGAGAATCAGAGAGAGAATTGAAGTTGTCAAAGATTTCATATTTCCTCATTACACAACCAACATCAATAGAAGCAGCAGTCAAGAAATCAGACGACATACTGCACTGGGCAAATGTGCTGCAAAAGACCTCTCTAAAGTGCAGAGCTCTGGTAGCATAGTGCCTAAGGCACTTGATTGCTAACCAGAAGGCTGGCCGGTCCAAACCCACCAGCCACTCCTCAGAAGGAAGGTTGGGCAATCTACTTCCATAGTGATACTGCCTCGGAAACCCAAGGAGGGGTCGCTATGAGTTGGGGCTGACTTGATGGCACATAACAACAACAATAAAATGCTAAAGAGAAGAGATGTCTCTTTGAAGACCAGGATGTGCCTAACCCAAGCCAGGGTATTTTTAACCACTTTATACGCATGTGTATGCTGGACGATGAATAAGGAAACCTGAAGAAGAGTTGATGCTTTTATGTTATGGTGTTGGCAGAGAATATTGAAAATATCATGGACTGTCAAAAGAACTAACAAATCTTTCCTGGAAGAAGTAGAGGCAGAACGCTCCTAGGAAGCAAGTGGCCAGACTTCGTCTCACCTACTCTGATCATGTTGTCAGAAGGGACCGTTCCTTGGAGAAGATTATCATGCTCGGTAAAGTGGAGGGTCAATGAAAAAGGGGAAGGCCCTCAACAAGATGGATTGACACAGTGGTTGCAATGACAGGCTCAGGTATAGCAAGGATTGTGAGGCTGGCACAGGACCAGGCAGTGTTCCATTCTGCTGTACACAGGGTCACTATGGACTGGAGCTGACTCGATGGCACCTAACAACAATAGCCATTACCCAAGACATGTACAAAAGGGAAGAACATCGACAGTATTTACAGAAATGATCCCTAGGGGGATCAAAAGGCAAACCCCTTAAGTGACATCTCCTAGAACATAAGCACATTTTTTAAAAAGAAGAAATGACTTTCTGTTGCTTGTAAACTTGGAACTAATGAGATAGCTTCAACAGTACCAAAGGATCCCAAATCCTCATGGATTTCTACCACTCTCTTGGAGGGGAGTTGGAGGAAATTCTACAAGGCCAGCCCAGCACCCCATGTAGCAGACCATTTCCTAAGGGCATGTCCTAGTCCGAGGGCAATGGCCAAAGGTGAGGGTGAGATAGGACAGAATAGGAATCTATTCTAAGGGGGACAGCCCTCTAGTCTTCATGACCCAGCCTGAGGAAGGGGAGTTTGAGAGATGGGTGGGTTCAGGCTGCTTGGGAGGCCTAAAACTGATGGAATCAAAGTTAGACTCTATGGAGGACCTCAGACAAAATCTAAGATTGCCTAAAGCTGAAGATTCTGGCAGCTTGAGGTGGAAGAACACAGGTGACAGAAATAAAAACACGTTTACTGTCATTGTTATTTTAAGCTTAAGTCAGTGCGCTAAAAAACACAACAATTGTGAGAAAACCCTTTTTTAATTGTTTCAATAAGACCATCAATATCCTGAAATCAAAGCCAGATAAAAGACACCCCAATAAAAGAAGACTATCCAGGCACCCCCTCTGTGGCTTTTATGGTGGCATAATGCCTAAGGCATGTGACTGCTAACCAGAAGGCTGGCAGTTCAAATCTACCATCTACTCCTCAGAAGGAAGATTGCGAAATCTACTCCCATAGCGATACTGCCTCAGAAATCCAAGGAAGGGTGGCTATGAGTAGGATCTGACTCAACAGCAGTGAGTTTGGTTTTTTTTTTGGACAGAGAATATCAGACCTTTTCAGTTCTCAGTGTCCAGTATATCCTTCTGGTCCCCAGTAAGTGCAGCCTATTCTTCCAAAACCAAGAAAACCAAGCTCACTGCCATCAAGTCTGTTCTGACTCATTTGATAATTTCCACAACCTACTGAATCACCTTTCTTTGGAATGGGCACAAATATGAATCTCTTCCAGTCAGCTGGCCAGGTAGCTATCTCCCAAATTTCTTGGAATAAACGAGTAAGTGCCTCCACCACTGCATCTTCTGCTGAAACATCTCAATGGGTATCCTGTCAACTCTTGAAGCCTCATTTTTGGTCAGCTCCTTCAGGGCAGCTTGGACTTCTTTCAGTACCAATGGTTCCTGATCATACGTTGCCTCCTGAAATGGCTGAATGTCAATCAATTCTTTTTGGTAGAGTGACTCTGCGTATGCCTTCCATCTTCTTTTGATGCTTCCTGCATCATTCAATATTTTGCCCACAGAAACTTCAATATTGCAACTTGAGGCTTGAATTTTTCCTTCAGTTCTTTCAGTTTAAGAAATGCCAGGTGTGTTCTCTTTTTATTTAATAGTTCTAGGTCTTTGCACATATCATTATAATACTTTACTTTCTCTCCTTGAGCTTCCGTTTGAAATCTTCTATTCAGCTCTTTTATTTCATAATTCCATTAGCTTTAGCTACTCTACATTCAAGAGCAAGTTTCAGTCTTCTGACATCCATTTGGTCTTTTCTTCCTTTCCTGTCTTTTTAATGACTTCTTGCTTTCTGCATGTATGATGAGCTGGATGTCATCCCACAATTCGTCTGATCTTCTGTCACTCAGTGCATCACATCTATTCTTCAGATGGTCTCTAAATTCAGGTGTGATACTATCAAGGTTGTGTTCTGGCTCTCATGGACTTGTTTTAATTTTCTTCAGCTTCAACTTGAACTTGCACATGAGCAATTAATGTTCTAGTCCACAGTCAGTTCCTGCCCTTGTTTGACTGATGCTACTGACCTTCTCCATCTTCTCTTTCTACCGATGTAGTTGATTTGATTCCTGTGTATTCCATCTGGCAAGGTCCATCATGTACAGTCACCATTTAAGTTGCTGTAAAACAGGTATTTGTAATGAATAAGTTATTAGCCTTGCAAAATTCTATCATGCAATCTCCAGCATCATTTCTATCACTAAGGCCATGTTTTCCAACTATCGATGCTTTTTCTTTGTTTCTAACATTGGCATTCCAACCACCAGCAATAATCAATACATCTTAATTGCACGTCTGGTCAATCTCAGACTGTAGAAGTTGGTAAAAATCTTCAATTTCTTCATCTATTGCTTTGGTGGCTGCTGCATAAATTTGGATAATAGTCACAGTAACTGGTGTGCCTTGTAACTCTGTGGATATTATCCTATAACTGACAGCACTGAACTTCAGGAGATCTTGAAATGTTCTTTTTGATGATGAATGTGACATCATTCCTCTTCAATTTTTCATTTTTGGCATAGTAAGCCATATGATTGTCTGATTCAAAATGCCCAAAACCAGTCCTTTTCAGGTCACTAATGCCTAGGATATTGATCTTTATGTGTTCCACTTCATTTTGACAACTTCCAGCTTTCTTAGATTCATGTTTCAAGCCACTTCATTCCACATTTTGATTATTAATGAATGTATGCAGCTGTTTCTTCCCATTGTGAGTCATAATCCATCAGCAAGTGAAGGTCCTGAAAGCTTTACTCCATCCACATCATTAAGGTCGACTACTTTGAGGAGGAAGCTGTTCCCCAGTCATATTTTGATTGTCTTCCAACCTGAGGGGCTCATCTTCTGGCACTGTACCGGGCAATGTTTCATGGCTCTTCATAAAGTTCTCCAGTAATATCCAGTGCTTCGCTGCTATGCATAAGGTTTTCAGTGGCCAATTTTTTCAGAAGTGGATGGCCCCATCCTTCTTCCCAGTCTGTCTTAGTCTGGAAGCGCCAAGGAAATACCATGGGTGACCCTGCTGGTATGTGAAATACCAGCTGCATAGCCTTCATCCTCACAGCAACACACAAGTCACCACAGTTCAACAAAGTGACCAATGAGTGGTGGAAACTAGACATAGTAGGAAAATTCTTCAGTGTTGAAAGGCATTTATAAAATACCTACAGCTAACATCATACTCCACTACTATATCAGACAGTGTTTCACTGCTATTCATAAAGTTTTCACTGGCCATTTTTTGAGAAGTGGATGGCCCCTTCCTTTTCCCTAGTCTGAAGTATGGAATACACCTCAACATAAAGAAAACAAAAATCCTCACAACTGGACCAAAAAGCAGCATCATGATAAATGGAGTAAAGATTGAAATTGTCAAAGATTTCATATTGCTTGGTTCCACAATCAACACACCAATGGAAACAGCAGTCAAGAAATGGGATGACATATTGTACTGGGCAAATCTGCTGCAAAAGACCTCTTTCAAGTGCTGAAGGGCAAAGATGTCTCTCTGATGACTACAGTGTGTGTAACCCAAGCCCATGGTATCTTCAGTCACCTTATATGCATGTGACAGCTTGGCAATGAGTAAGGAAGACCAAAGAAGGTTGATGCTTTTGAATTGTGGTATTGGGAAAAAATACTGAAAGTACCATGGACTGCCAAAAGAACAAACAAATCTATCCTAGAGGAAGTGCAGTCGGAATGTTCCTTGAAACAGAGAATGGCCAGACATTCTCTCACCTACTTTGGTCATGTTGTCAGATGGGACCATTCCCTGGAGAAGGATATCATGCCTGGGAAAGTGGAGGGTCAACAAAAAAAGGGAAGACCATCAACGAGATGGATCAACACAGTGGCTGCAAAGATGGTCTCAGGTATATCAAGGATTGTGAGGCTGGCACAGGACCAGGCAGTGTTTCATTCTGTTGTATACAGGGTCACTATGAGTTGGAGGCAACTTGACAGCACCTAAGAAGTACAACAACATCATACTCCATGGACAAAGACTGAATTCATTCCCCTAAGAACAGGACAGACCAGCATTTCCACTTTCAGCACTGCTAGTCAATACTGTACTCCAAGTTCTAGCCAGAGCAATTGCTGTTGTTATGTACCATCGAGTCGGACCCGACTCATAGTGACCCCTCCTTGAGTTTCCAAGGCAGTGTCACTACAGAAGTAGATTGCCCAACCGCAGGTTTGAACTACCAGCCTTCTGGTTAGCAGTCAGGTACCTTAGGCACTATGCTACCAGAGCTCCCTGCCAGAGCAATTAGGTAAGAAAAAGAAATGAAGGGTATCCAAATAGGAAATGAAAGAATGAAACAATATTCAGTATTCATAGATGATATGAACCTATATATAAAAGATTCCAAAGAATCCACAAGTACTGTTGTCAGATGCTTTTGAGTCAGCTTCCAACTCATAGCAACCCTATGTACAATGAAACAGTGCTCAGTTGGGCACCATCCTAACAATCCTTGCTATACTTGAGCCCATTGTTGGCAGCCACTGTATCAATCCATCTTGTTGAGAATAGATTTTCATTGACCTTCTACTTTACCAAGCATGATATCCTTCTCCAAACTGGTCCCTTCTGACAACATGACCAAAATAGGTGAGACAAACTCTGGGCATTCTCGCTTCTAAGGAGCATTCTGGCTACACTTATTCCAGGATAGATTTGTTTGTCCTTCTGGTGATCCAGGGTATTTTCAGTATTCTTCACCAACACCACAATTCAAAGCCACCAATGCTTCTTCAGTCTTCCTTATTCATTGTCCAGCTTTCCCATGAATATCAGGTGACTTAGAAATTACCATGGCTTGGGTTAGGTACACCTTAGTCTTCACAGTGACACCTTTGCTTCTTAACACTGTAAAAGTGGTCCTTTTCTCATGTTAATAAATGAACTGAACAAAGTTACAGAGTTCAGGTCAACATAAAAATATCAACTGTGGCTCTATAAACCAGCAATGAACAACTTAAAAAGCAATTGTAAGAATACTCTTTCATCTGTAATATTATCCATAGAGAGAACAAACCTAGGATTGATGTAACAAGGGAGGTGAAAGACTTGTACACAGAAAACTATAAAACATTATGGAAAGGAACTAAAAAGACCTTAATAGATGGAAGTCACCTCAGAACAAAGGACCAGAGATCTACTTCCAAAACGTTCTAGCTTTTGAATGCCCTGCAGACTGAAGTTCTACTCTGAAATACACGGTTCTCTTTTTTTTTTTTTTTTTTTCGTTTAAATAAATGGGAAGATACTGTGTTCAAGGATTAGAGACTTAATGGGATGGCTTTACAAACAGGAGTTGATCTTCTTACAATTTTGGAGGCTAGAAGTCTGAGTTCAAAGTGCCAGGGATTAGGGGCTGGGCGAAAGCCCCTTAGCTTTGAGCTTCAGCTCTGCCTCCTGTTCCTGGCCCACTGAAGGTGGAGACTTTCCTTCACTTAGGCAGCTACTGACTGTTAAGGCTGACAAGCCCAAGGTTGACAAGTAAAACAGCACAGTCCTGATGTTACCTAACCACACATCAGGCCATTAATTCAAGTCCACTGAAAGTCCCAAGATCGGCAGAGCATGGCAGGCCACTGAATGAAGACTCAGCTACATGCAGGGTTCAAGTGTGCCAAAAAGCTAGAGACCATTCCCAAGGCTTCTCCTTACATACAGGAAGCAGACTACATCCCTAGGGCAGCTACCATGGAGTTGATTACCAGTCTCATCACGGGGAACATGACATCCAGCTGCCCAGCCACTCAACCAGGCCCGCCAAGTTGACACACAACCTTAACTACCAGACAGAATAGCACAATAGCCCTACTTACCCAGATACAGGGGGTAAAAAAAAAAGGCCTGGGTGAATCACACCAACATACAATCACCAATCAAATACAACACAACAACATCAAAATGTCTCAGAAAGAAGTGACCATCACAGTCCACACAAAGAAGCAAGACAAAGTGGTACAAACAAGGGACCAAGATACAGATCCAGAAATCCTCTCTGAGGATGAAGTGGCAGTGGAACCACCTGATAAGGAATTCAAAAGGATTATATTTAGGTACTTCCAATGGATTGAGAGACAGATCAAGGAAAACACTAACAAAACAGGAAAACACAAAAAAACTCTAGAACAACTTGGAAAAAAAAAAAAAACTCACTGCCACCGAGTTGGATCCAACTCATAGAGACCCCTCCTTGGGTTTCTGAGGCAGTATCACTATGGAAGTAGATTGCCCAATCTTCCTTCCGACGAGTGGCTGGTGGGTTTGAACCACCAGCTTTTTGGTTAGAAGTCAAATGCCCTAGGCACTACACCACCAGAGCTCCTAATACAAGACAAAAATGACAAAATCAATGAAAAATTAGAATCCATACAAAAATTGTAAATAAAAATCCATAAAAATAATAGTAAGATTTCAGAAATAGATAACATATTGAATGGACAAATGAGTAGAATCAAATCAATGGAAGACAAAATTAGTGAGATTGAAGACAAATACCTCAGTATTTGTTAAAGATCAATCAGAAAAAAAGATCAAAACAAAATGAAAAAAGCCTAAGATTCATGTGGGATATCATCAAGAAGAATAATTTACATGTAATCAGAATTCAAGAACAGGAAGAGACAAAATCACAGAGAAAATTATTAAAGATTTGTTGAAAGAGAACTTCCCTAATACGATGAAAGACAAGAAGATATCCATTCAAGGAGTTCAACAATCCTCAGACAGGATAAAACCAAAAAGAAAATCACCAAGACATATCATAATAAAATTCACCAAAACTAAAGGCAAAGAATCCTGAAAACAGTACGGGAAAATGAAAAGTTACCTACAAAGAGCAGCCAGTAAGACTAAGCTCTGATTCCCAGCAGAAACCATGCAGGCAAGAAATCAATGAGCTGATAATATATCAAAATCAAACTCAATGCCATCAAGTTGAATTTGACTCATAGCAATGCCTCCTTCGGTTTCTGGGGCTGTATCTCTACAGAAGTAAATTGCCTCGTCTTTCTTCCAAGAAGAGGCTGGTGAGTTTGAACAGCCAGCCTTCTGATTAGCAGTCAAATAAATGCCTTAGACACTACACCTCCAAAGCTCCCGAAAACATATAAAACCCTGAAAAATATTTATATACTCAGCAAAATTGTCCCTCAAATATGATGGTGAAATAAGGACATTTCCAAATAAACAGACCTTAAAGAAGTTTGTTAAAACCAGACCAACATTGCAAGTGATGCTAATGGAGTCCTTCAGACAGAGAACCACAACTGGAGACATCAATGATTAACATACTTTACAACATAACCCAGAAACCAACCCAACTATAGAAGTATCCAAAGTAAAATAACTTACAAGACTGTAAAAAGGGAACCAGAGACATCAATTGGTAAATGAGAACTACAAACCAAAAAAGAAGGAATAAACAGTGTAGGTACAGAACTTCTAAAATTGCAAAACACTTGTCAAAACAATTGCAAGATAGAAGGAAATGGGAAAGAAAAAATAAATCACAGGGTAACCTCAAAAAACTTAACAAACCATTGCATCAAAATAAAAAAGAGAGGCATAGATATTTAGGAAATACTAACACAATAGCAACAAAGGAAATAACAAATTCAATAAATAAAATGAGTTGAGGACAGAAAATTATATGGAACAAAAAAATCAGCAACACCATGAAAAAACACATAACAAAATGACAGCAACAAATTAATACTTGTCAATAATTACACTGAATGTAATTAAATGCACTACTCATGAGATGGACAGTTGCAGACTGGATAAGAAAACATGACCCATCAATATGCTGTCTACAAGAGACTCACCTTAGGCAAAAAGACAAAAACAGACTAAAAATCAAAGGGTAGAAAAAGATATTTCAAGTAAATGGCAGTCAAAAAAGAGTACGATTGGCAATATTAATTTCTGATAAAATAGACTTTAAAGACAAAAACCATAAGAAAAAAAGAAGAGCATTATGATTATTATAGGATCAATTCAACAAGAGGCCATAACCATAATAAGGATCTATGCAACCAATGAAAAGCCCCCAAATCCATAAATCAGACTTTTAAAGAGTTGAAAATGCAAACAGATGACTCCATAGTAATAGCAGACAACTTTTAATATGCAACTTTCAGTATATAACAGAACCACCGGAAAGAAGTTCACACAAGACACAGAAGAACTAAACAATACAAGCAACCAACATGACCTCATAGACATCTACAGAGCAGCATTTCTGTGATAATTGGAGTTGTGTGTCAACTTGGCTAGACCACAATTCTGAGTGATTTAAGCAGTTGTGATGTGGGTTATTCCTATGATGATATCAGATATATGTTTTGAGCAGACAATTTGTTGAAAGGGAGTTTCCCTAGGGGTGTGGCCTGCTTCCATTCTTTCCCATCCTGGGAAAAGAGGAACTCTTCTGTGGATCGGGATCCTGTTGTGCTGCCTACAACTGTTCATGAGTGAACAATCCACCATTCAGCCTGGTGATCTTGGATTTGTCATTTGTTGGAGTCAACAGCCGGTATGTTGTTGTTGTTGTTATGTGCCGTCGAGTCAAACCCAACCCATAGCGACCCCTCCTTGGGTTTCCAAGGCAGTATCACTACAGAAGTAGGATTGCCCAACCTTCCTTCCCAGGAGTGGCTGGTGGGTTTGAACCGCCAGCCGTCTGGTTAGCAGGCAAGTGTCTTAGCCACCATGCTACCAGAGCTCCTACCAACAAATCTTAAGCTCGTCAGCCCCTGCAGCTGTGTGAGTCAGGAAAAGCCTCCAGCTTAACTTTTGATCCAAGAACTTGGGACTCAACAGCTTCTATAAGTGTGTAAGCCATTTTCCTAAGATAAATCAATCTCTCTCCCTCACTCACGCTCGCGCGCGCTCTCGCTCACTCTCGCTCATGCTCTCGCGCGCGCACTCTCACTCGCTCTCACGCGCGCTCTCTCTCTCTCTCTATATATATATATAAGCTTTATTGGTTTTGCTTCTCTAGAGAACCCAGCTTAACACAACTTCACCCAGCAACATTACAATATATTTTCTTTTCTGGTGCACATAGAACATTCTCTAGGAAAAACCATGTTAGGCCACCAAGCAAGCCTGAATAAATTTTAAAATACTGAAATATTGCAAAGCATCTTCTCAGATTACAATGCTATGAAACTGAAAATCAACAATAGAAAAAAATCAATGCAAAAAGAGCAAATATATGGAAATTGAATGACACCCTCCTTAAAAATGACTGGGTAAGAGAAGAAATCAAAATTGAAATTCAAAAATTCCTTGAATCAAATGAGAATGAAAACACAACATACCAAGATCTCTGGGACACAGCAAAAACAGTGATCTGAGGGCAATTTATAGCAATAAATGAACACATCAAAAAAGAAGAGTGAGCCAAAATCAACACCTTAATTCAACATCTCCGACAAGTGGAAAAAGAGCAGCAAACAAAGCCTACAGTCACAAATATTCAGCATATACTAAAACAACAGCAACAAAGGAAATGATAACACGAGGACATTATGCTGAGTGAAATAAGTCAATCACAAAAGGAC
>NW_006922341.1:286434-302103 GCF_000298275.1 Orycteropus afer afer
GTACAGGCATGTGAGTTAAACATTTACCTCAAGTAGACACACACCCTGGAGAAAACAATCATGGGAGAAGGAAGGGCTGCTTATGCACAGGGAGACAGCTCAGGGGGCAGGAGAGTATGGAGGGATGGACGCTGGTAAGAGGTAACTATGGTGAGGAAGTGGGAGGGGAGCTGTTGCATTGTGGTAAACTGTGGTCAATGCCACGAGACAAAGTATATGTGAACTGCTGTATGTAAAGTGAATTTACTCTGTAAATCTTCACCCAAATCACAATAAATAAAAATAAAAATAAAAAGCCTACAGTCACCAGGGGAGCTCTGGTAGCATAGTGCCTAAGGCACTTGACTGCTAACCAAAGGCTGGCAGTTCAAACCCACCAGCCACTCCTCGGAAGGCAGATGGGGCAATACACTTCCATAGTGATACTGCCTCGGAAACCAAAGGAGGGGTCACTATGACTCGGGTCCGACTCGACAGCACATAACAACAACAACAACATGCTTGTCTGATTGATGCTTTTATTGAGTCTGTTAAGCTGCCAAACTTCGTGGTGCTCATGGACCTCTTGGGCCCTTGTCTGCCCACGAATCAGCTCAAGCAGCCATTGCCTCCAAACACTGCCTGCTCTCATCTCCCAGCAGTCATCTCTCACCGAGTGCCTGCTGGTTGCTTGCCAGCTTATTGCCTGTGAGCCGTCTGCCAGTGGTGATCCAGCTCACGAGACAGGGCAGGGACCAAGGAAAGGCTTTCTTACACCAGACAACAGCATATTACAAGATCAACACACAAAAATAAGTTGGATTCCTTTACAAAGCAAAGAGATACCAGAAAAAGAAATAAGGAGATCAATACTATTTACAATAGCTACCAAAAAGATAATATACTTGGGAATAAATCTTACTAGGAACACAAAATACCTACACAAAGAAAACTATACAGCATTACTTCAAGAAACTATAAGAGATCTACACAAATGGAAGAACATATCATGCTCATGGATTGGAAGACTGAACATTGTGAAAATGTCAGTACTAATCCAAAGTAATCCATATATTCAATGCACTCCTGATCCAGATTCCACCAAAATTCTTTAGGGACATGATAAAGAAAGTGTCAGCTATATCCCACCATATTAACAATTCTATTATTATGTTATCTTCAATTAGAAATCAAGTCATGACACAATCCTAAAAAAAAAAAAAAAGACAGATAAAGAGGTATTAGTAGGCTACAGTTGATGGACAGTGAAATAAAAATGAAAGTAAGTAACAATCAGAGTAAACAAACTAAATAAATCAAAAAGTAACATATAGTTTATATATTTAAAATCTGATTCCAGGAAAAGTTTTCTGTAAGTTATGTAACAATTATAAACAACCAATTTAAAGGCATGTTACAATGAAGACTAAAAGCACCTAAAACCAGTGATCTTGAGGACATGTTTTTGTTAGGTGCCATTGAGTCAGCTCCAACTTATAGTAACCTTATGTACAACAGAAGGAAACTCTATCCAAGCCTGCACCATCCTCACAATCCTTGCTATGCTTGAGCCTACTGATGCTGCCACTATGTCAATCCATCCCACTCAGGGTCTCCCACTTTTTCACTGACCTTGTACTTTACCACACATGAATATCCTTCCCTAGGGACTGGCCCCTTCTGACACCATAATGACCAAAGTACTGGAGCATGCACCATTCAATTATGATATGAATGAAAGGATTTGAAAATTAATAAACTGTTCTATTTTTTATACCAAGAATGAAAAAGGAAACAAAAATTGCATATTAAAAATTAAGTAGACATTAATAGAATTTGAAAGAAACTATAAGCTTTAAGAATAAAAGGAAAAAAACAGATTGTCTGATGGAAAATAACAAAATAAAAGCTCTGGCCACAGCATAGAGAGGCACAGGAAAGCCAGGCCAGCACCAGCCTGAGAGCCAAGAGGGATGGGGTTGAGAGATATTCAAAGAAACTGAGAAAATAATAAATTAATTTTTATGTATTCATTCATTCCAGAGACGATTTCAAATAGAGTAGCACCAAATGCCTTGTGGAAACGTACAGCCCCCGAGACAGACAGACGCGCGCACACATGCGCGCACACACACGCACCCAGCAAACATTGGCTTATATAGACAAACCACGGAAGCAAAGGCTTATTTCTGATTGGCTTATACGATTTATTATTGAACGGCTGACAAGATTTCATTGGTCAGTGGGGATGCCTGATTTAAAGGAAAACTGGGCTTACGTTTCCCTAAGGACCAGTCTCATGCGCGTGGCCCACTCGACCGCGCGACTCCATTTTGATTTAACAAGGCCGAGAACTGACGCGCCCCCAGCTGGGCGCTCCAGGGTGCGAGGTGGTGCGGGGCAGTGGAGGGTTCTAAGCAGGAAAAGGGGGCCGGGGGTCCACAGGCCCTAAGATACTAAGGCCAACGGACCGCGCTCGGAGCAAATTCAACGGATCCGCGACCCTGACGGAGGCGCAGGCGGTTTCCTAGCCCCACGGGAACGTGCGAAGCGCAGGAGTGGGAGCGGCACGTTAGCTGCTTAGGAAGCCCCACCCTTCCCGCCTCCAGTGGGTCCGGGGTACTCAGCCCCCGAAGGCTGCGAGGCCGGCGAACCGGCCTCGGAGCGGATAGCAGGAAACGTGTGAGGATCCTTGACCCTCACTGAGGGGCCACCCGTCTGAAAGCGACATCATAGCGGCGCGAGCACTGCAAGGGCCGCAGGACCGCCTCCCGCCCCCCGCCCCCGGTGGGGAAAACGGAGAGCCGGAGAGGCCACGAGGCGCGGGTTTGAGCTAGAAAGACCGACGCTCACTCACCCTTATGGAACCGTCGCTCTTAGCGATCCTCCTCCGCGTCGCCAGGAAATGGCGGGTCCGAGGCGGGGCGGCACCTCGGCCGGCGAGGGGCGGGGTCTGGAGCGAGGCGGGGCTGCGCAAAGGGGGCAGGGCCTGTCTCAGTCCTTGGTCGGCGAGGGGCGGGGCTTCGAGCGGGCGGGGCTGCGCAGAGGGGGCGGAGCCTCGCACAGCTCGAACGGGGCTGTCTCCTCTCTCAGTCCCCACTGCATCCCAAGGGATTTGATTCACCTCCTTTTGATTCATATCGAAGTCTGGCGTCCTGAGGAGCAGAGCTGCTTCCTGTCTAGTTTAAATTCACGGATGGAAAGATATAAGTAAAAGAGGAGAAATGTGTAGGTCACATGTATTAGAAAATGAGATATTTTCGGGTTAATCGAAAGGATTTCTTTTGCAAGCAGCTGGAGACTGGCCGTCCTCTTTGTCTTTCCCACTCTCTTGTAAATCACTGTTTCCTTATCTCTAGGATCCGTAAGAGGAAGACAAGACAACAGATCAGATATGTCTTCCAGAAGGAACCATTTGTGTATGTCACAGCAGCAAGGTTACCTTGTGGTCCATGGAAAAGGGGTGCCCTTATGACAGCCTTTACCATGACCTGGGTAAGGGACATATTAAGTAGATGAACACCCAGGTCATCATAAAGCCGATCCAGCGTGGGCTGCATGCACATAGTATCAGTCACTTTAGTGGGCATGTTCCAGTTGGCATTTAAGGCAGGGGAAGGACAAATCACTTTTGCAGGATAAACAAACCTTTGTCGCATCCACTGGGATTGTTGCCCCCTTGGATCAGGCTTTGCTGTGTTTGCATTACTCAATACCAACACTGAGTCTTCAGTACTACGCTGTGGGCCCTGTATCAACCAAACCGTGCTCCTCCGTTCCACTGCTCAAACTCAATGAGACTGGTCCTAAGGCAGCCACTGTCACAATCCACTTTAGTGAGGGTTCCTCAAGAAGCTGGTGATACTAATCCAGAAATGAGACTTGGACCATTGCCAGAGGCAACTGGCGGGCAGGTTCCTCATTGTCATCTTTGTCCTACACCTTTCCAACTTCCTCAGAACTAGAGTGAACAAAGCAGATTTGTTTGAAAACCAAAAAACAAACTCACTGCCATTGATTGAGTCAATTCCAACTCATAGTGACCCCTCCTTGGGTTTCTGAGGCAGTATCTTTACGGAAGCAGATTGCCCAGTCTTCTTTCTGAGGAGTGGCTGGTGGGTTTGAATCACTAGCTATTTGGTTAGCAGTCAAAAACCTCAGGCACTAGTCCACCAGAGATTTGTTTAGGGTCCTTCAATGTTGGGGAACCAGCAATCAACTTGTGAGAGTGCTGCCCTAAGAAAGACTTGTTTCAACCCCATCAATGCTCATTTTATTCCCCTAATTTCTTAATAACTGGTTAAAGATTTCAACTCTCTGGGATGAGTCCCTTTACTCTCCCCTTTCTCTTTCCCCTCTGTTTTGCCCATTTTATAATGAATCATTCTACCCTCCTGTGTAATCTGTGGTTTCAGTATTTGCAAGTAGCTCTGAGGCTAGAGGCCGTAGTTTAGGCTAGACAAAATCCAGGATCTGCACCAGCACATTCCTTTCTACAGGTCCTGAGTGTAGAGTGTATATATAACTGGGATCAGTCAGAATTCAAGCTTAGCCCCGAATTGGGGATTACATCAGAACTTTCTTTTACTTTTATTAAAATTTACCCATTGGTAAGAACCTTGAGCTTAGAAGCTATAGATAGGACCAGCCTGATTGAAGTTTGGCTGAACTTCAGCTCCAAGGTCATTGGCTAGACTAAACAGAATTTCTCCAGCCTTTTGAAACTCTCCCATGAAGTAATAATAATGATTATTTTTAAATCATCCTAACTTAATGATTTCAAAAGTTCAAGACTGAGAAAACTCTACCTTTTAATGTTGTTGGTGTTGTTAAGTGCCATCAAGTCAGCACTGACTCATAGTGACCCATGTACAACAGAACAAAACACTGCCCGGTCCTGCAATCATGCTCACAATCTTTGCTAGGCTTGAGACCATCACTGCAGCCACTGTCAATTCATGTTGTTGACAGTCTTCCCCTCTTTCCCTGACCCTCTACTTTATCAAGCATGGTATCCTTCTCCAGGGAATGGTCCCATCTGACAACATGACCAAAGTAGGTGAGATGAAGTCTGGCCATTCTTGCTTCCAAGGAGCATTCTGGCTGCACTTTGCCCAGGACAGATTTGTTTGCTCTTCTGACAGTCCAAGGTATTTTCAGTATTCTTCACCAACATTGCAATTCAAAGGCATCAACTTTTCTAATTCACAGGCATATGAGGTGACTGAAAATACCATAGCTTGGGTTAGGCTCACCTTAGTCTTCAAAGTAACATCTTTGCTATTCGACACTTTAAAGGGGTCTTTTGCAGCACATTTGTCCAGTGTGATATGATGTCCAATTTTCTGACTGCTCCTTCCATGAGTGGTCATTGTGAATTCAAGTAAAATGAAATCTTTGACAACTTCAATCCTTTTTCCATTTATCATGTTGCTTTATTTTTGTTTTCTTTATGTTGTGGTATAATCCACTAATGGAGGAGAGGGCTTGATTATCTAGTCATTCATGGAACTGTGAAAGAAAAAGTGACCCATGACAAATTGTGCCAGTGTCTGCTGTGTAGTACTGTCACCAAATTAATATGCAAGTTGTTGTTAGGGGCCATACAGTCAGTTCCAACTCACAGATACCCTAAGTACAAAAGAATGAAGCACTGCCTGGGCTTGCACCATCCTCACCATTGTTGCCATAATTGACTCCATTGTTACAGCCACTAGGTTAATCCATCTCTTTGAGGGATTTCCTCTTTTCACTGACCTTCTCTTTTTGCAGGCATGATATTTTTCTCTAGGGACTGGTCCCTCCTGAAAGTATGTCAAAAATATGTGAGATGAAGTCTCACCATCCTTGCTTCTAAGGAGCATTCTCGTTGTACTTCTTTGAGGATGTATTTGTTCTTTCTTCTGGAAGTGCATCATGTATTCAGCACTCTTTGCCAACACCATAATTCAAAGGAATCAATTATTTCACCTTCTTTATTCATTGTCCATTTTTCTCAGACAAATGAGGCAACTGAAAATAGCATGGCTTGGGCCAGGCACACCTTACTCCTGAAGGTAAAATTGTTAAAGAGTTCTTTTGCAGCACATTTGCCAGATGTAATACATTGTTTGATTTCCTGACTAACACTTCCATGGGTATTTATTGTGGATCCACGTAAAATTAAATTCTTGACAATTTCAATCATTTCTCCATGTCTCATGATGTTGCTTATTTATCCAGTTCTGAGGATTTTGTTTTCTTTATGTTGAGGTGTAATCTGTACTGAAGGCTGCAGTCTTCCATCTTCATCAGTAAGTGCTTCACGTCCTCTTCATTTTCAGAAAGGAAGGTTGTATAATCTACATATCACAAATTGTTACTATATCTTCCTCCAATCCTGATACATTCTTCTTCATATAGGCCAGCTTCTCAGATTATTTGTTCAGCATGCAGATTGAATCAAAACCAAAACTAAACTTACTGTTGTCAAGTCAGTTCCAAATAACAGTGACCCATTGGGTTTCCAAGGCTGTAAATCTTTATGGAAGTGTACTAACCAATCTTTCTTCCACAGAACAGATGGTGGGTTTCAACCAGTGACATTTTGATTAGCAGCCAAATGCCTTAACTACCACACAACAGATTGAATAAGTATGGTGAAATGATATAACCCTGATGCACCCCTTTCCTGATTTTAAGCCATGAAGAATTCAATCATTCTGTTTCTACAACTGTCTCCTAGTGTATGTACAGCATCTCCATGACCACAATGAACTGTTCTGGAATTCCTAATATTGTCTATAATTTTTTATAATCCACACAGCTGAATGCCTTTACATAGTCAATAAAACATGGGTAAATATCTCTCATGTTCTCTACCTTTGGCCAAGATCTGGCTTCACCTTCCACATCCTCTTCTGAATCCAGCTTGAATTTCTGGCGGTTCCATGTCAATGTACAGTTGACACCATTTTTTAATTACTTTCAGCAAAATTTTACTTGTGTATGATATTAAGGAGAGAGACACAGGCCCCACAACCTAGAGGAAGGAAGCAGGAAAAAGAGAAGCTAAGGGACCACAGACAGAGGTGGCAGGGATCTCAGGTAAGGGGAGGGACACAGGCCCTACCCCTAAAGGCAAAAGTGGGAGAAAGAGAAGCCAGGGGACCACAGACAGAGGCAGAAAGGATCACAGGTAAGGGGAGGGACACAGGCCAACCCCCAAGAGGCAGGAAGTAGAGAAGTTTCGACCAGCTAACGGAAACAAACTTGTCTGTCAGTTTGTTGTACTGTGGTGGCTTGAGTGTTGCTGTGAGGCTTGAAGCTGTGCCACTGGTGTTTTTGATGCCAGCAGGGTTGCACATGGTGCACAAGTTTCAATGCAGCTTATAGACTGAGGCCATCCACTTCTCAAAGAATTGGCCAGGGAAAACCTTATGAATAGCAGAGAAACACTGTGCGATACATTACTATGCAACTTTATGAATAGCCTGGAAACATTGTCTGATACAGTGCAGAAGGACAAGCCCCTTAGGTCAAAAGGCTCTCAAAATACATCTGGGAAAGAGCTGCATCATCAGAGTAGGACCAACTACTGGTATGGATAAAATAAAGCTTTTGAGACCTCCATTTGCTGATGTGGCACGTCTCAAATTGAGAAACAGCTGCAAACATCCATTAATAATCAGAATATGGAATGTATGAAGTATTAATCTAGGAAAATTGGAAGTTGGCAAAAATGAAATGGAATGCATAAAGATCGATATCTTAGGCATTAGTGAGCTGAAGTGGACTGGTTTTGGCCATTTTGAATCAGACAACCATATGATCTACTATACTGGGAATGACAATTTGAAGAGCAATGGTGTGGCATTCATTATCACAAAGAATGTTTCAAGATCTGTCCTGAAGTACAATGCTGTCAGTGATAGGATAATATCCATACACCTACAAGGAAGACTAGTTAATGCTACTATTATTCAAATTTATGCACCAACCACCAAAGCCAAATATGAGGAAATTGAAGATTTCCACCAACTTCTTCAGTCTGAAATTGACTGAACATGCAATCGAGATGTGTTAATTATCACTGGTGACTGTAATGCAAAAGTTGCAAACAAAGAAAAATCACCAGTAGTTGGAAAATTTAGCCTGGGTGACAGAAATAACACTGGAGATTGCATGATAGAATTTTGCAAGACTAATGACTTATTCATTGCAAATACCTTTCTTCAACAACACAAATGGTGGCTATCCACATGGACTTCACCAGATGGAGTACACAGAAATCAGACTGACTACATCTGTGGCAAGAGGTAATGGAAAAGCTCTATCTTCAGCCAAAACAAGTCCAGGAGCTGATTGTGGAACAGACCATCAACTGTTCACACGCAAGTTCAACTTGAAGTTGAAGATAATTAAAACAAGTCCACAAGAGCTAAAATATGACTTTGAATATATCCCTCCTTAATTTAGAGACCATCTAAAGAATAGATTTGATGCATTGGACACCAATGACTGGAAACCAGAAGAATTGTGGGATGACATCAAGAAAATCATTCATGAAGAAAGCTAGAGGTCATTAAAAAGACGAAAAAAGAAGAAAAGACCAAAATGGATGTCAGAAAATACTCTGAAACTTGCCCTTGAGCAAAGAGTAGCTAAAGCAAATGGAAGAAATGACTAGATAAAAGATCTGAACAAAAGATTTCAAAGAGCAGCTCAAGAAGACAAAGCCAATTACTGTAATGAAATGTGCAAAGACCTGGAGATAGAAAACCAAAAGGGAAGAACATACTCAGCATTTCTCAAGCTGAAAGAACTGAAGAGAATATTTAAGCCTCGAGTTGCAATACGGAAAGATTCTATGGGAAAAATATTGAATGATGCAGGAAGCATCAGAAGAGGTTGGAAGGAATACACAGTCACTGTACCAAAAAGAACTGGTCGATCTTCATCCATTTTAGGAGGTGGCATATGATCTAGAACGGATGGTATTGAAGGAAGAAGTTGAAGGTGCACTGAAGGATGTGATGAAGAACAAGGCTCCAGGAATTGGCAGGATACCCACTGAGATGTTTCAACAAATGGATGCCCCACTGGAGGCACTCACTTGGTTATGCCAAGAGATTGGGAAGACAGCTACCTGACCAACTGACTGGAAGAAATCCTTATTTGTACCCATTCCAAAGAAAGGTGATCCCACAGAATGTGAAAATTATTGAACACTATCGTTAATATTGCATGCAAGAGAAATCTTATTGAAGATAATTTAAAAACGGTTGCAGCAGTGTATTGACAGAGAACTTCCAGAGGTGCAGGCTGGATTCAGAAGAGGATGTGGAATGAGGGATATCATTGCTAATGTCAGATGGATCTTGGCTCAAAGCAAAGAATACCAGAAAGATGTTTACTTATGTCTTATTGACTATGCAAAAGCATTCAATTGTGTGGATAATAACAAATTGTGGATAAAATTGAGAGGAATGGGAACTCCAGAACACTTCATTGTACTCATGAGGAACCTGTACACAGATCAAGAGGCTGTTGTTCGAATGGAACAAGGGGACACTTCATGGTTTAAAACCAAGAAGGGAATGTGTCAGCACTGTATCCTTTCACCATACTTATTCAATCTATATGCTCAGCACATAATCTGAGAAGCTGGATTGTATGAAGAAGAATGTGGCACCAGGATTGGAGGAAGAATCATTAACAATCTGTGATATGCTGACAACACAACTTGGCTTGCTGAAGGTGAGGATGACTGGAGGCACTAACTGATGGAGATTGAAGAATACAGTCTGCAGTATGGATTACAGCTCCATACAAAGAAAACAAAAATCCTCACAACTGGACCTATAAGCAGCATCATAATAAATGGAGAAAAGATTGAAGTTGTCAAAGACTTCACATTGCTTGGTTCTACAATTGATGCCAGTGGAAGCAGCAGTCAGGACATCAGATAATATATAGCACTGGGCAAATCAGCTGCAAAGGATCTTTTTCAAGGGCTGAAGAGCAAAGATGTCTCCTTGAGGCCTAATGTATGCCTGACACAAGTCGTGGTATTTTCAGTTGTCTCATATGCATGTGAGAGACTGACAATGAATACGGAAGACCGAAGAAAAGTGGATGCTTTTGAGTTGTGGTGCTGGTGAAGAATTCTGAAAGTGCCATAGACTGCTAAAAGATGTAACAAATCTGTCCTGAAGGAAGTGCAGCAGGAATGTTCCTTGGAAGTGAGATTGGCCAGACTTTATCTTACCTACTTTGGTCATGTCGTCAGAAGGGACCATTCCCTGGAGAAGGATGTCATGCTTGGTAAGGTGGAGGGTTGATGAAATAGGGGAAGGCCCTCAATGAGATGGATTGACACAGTGGCTGTGACAATGGGCTCAAGTATAGCAGGGATTGTGGAGTTAGTGCAGGACTGGGCAGTGTTTCATTCTGCTGTGCATAGAGTCGCTATGACTCAGAGATGACTCGACAGCACCTAACAACAACATTCATGAGAGATATTGGTCTAATTTACCTTTTTAGTGGTGTCTTTACCTGGTTTTGGTATCAAGGTTACACTTGCTTAATAAAATGAATTTATGAATATTCCAGCACTTTTATGGTCTGTAATAGTTTTAGTAGGATTGGTGTTAGCTCTTCTCTCAATGTTTGGTAAATTATCCAGTGAAGCCATCTGAGCCTGGACTTTGTTTGGTGGTAGTCTTTTTCATAAGCTGCTTAATTTCTTCTTTTGTTATGGATAGTTCAAATTTTATACTTCAGTCTGTGTTAGTTCAGGTAAGTAGTGTGTTTCTAGAAATCTAGCCATTTCTGCCAGGTTCTGAAATTTGCTAGAGCACATTTTTTTCATAGTATAATGATATTATTTTTTTATTTCACTTGGTGGTGTTGTGATGTCACCCATTTCATTTCTTATTCATGTTTTTTGTATCTTCTCCTTTGTAAAATTTTCTAGTGGATTGTCAATTTTATTAAATTTTTCAGAAGAACTAACTTCCAATCTTGTTAATTCTTTCTATTGCTTTTCTATTTTTATGTTTCATTTATTTCTGCTAGAATTTTTATTATTTCTTTTCTTCTAGTGACTGTAGGCTGTTTTTTGTTTGTTTTTGCTGCTCTGTTTCTTATTGGTGGATATGTTAAGGTAAGGTTTTGATTTTAGCTCTTCTTTTTTTGATGTGTATATTTATGTACAATGTATAAATTGCCCTCTGATTGCTGCTTTTGCTGTATCTCAAAAATTTTGGTATGTTGTGTTTTCATTCTCATTTTATTCAAGGAATTTTTTTTTTTTTACATTTGGTGAAACTTTATTAAATGTGATATCTTTATTTAAAAACAAAACAATAAATAAAATATGAAAACTTGCTCATGGTCACACAACTAGAAAACGGCAGGGCCTCCATTCTAATGCAGCTCTCTCTGATTGTGCTTTCTATTCCTGATGAAGAAGAAAACAATTCTGAAGCCCTTAAGTTGTGTCACTGAAATGACTTATTAATGTAAAAACTTTTCATGTCGGTTTGTGATGACTGAACAAATATCAAGTAGTTTTAGGGATGAGGTGTATGGGACAATCAGAAAAAGTTTAAGGTTTGATGATAAACCATAACCCATCATGATAACCTCAAGAGGTAGGTATTATTATCCTTGTTTCACAAATGAGACTCTGCAAGGCTAAGTGCTCAGTGTGACAGAGCCCATAAACAGAGACTCCAAGCCCAGTGCCCTTCCTAGCATCTGCAGAAGCTGCATGTAAACTCCTCTACCTTACCCTAAAAGCACCCATCCAACCCTAGTAAGCCACAAGGTAGCATGGTAGCCCCTGCTCAAGTGATCTTTATCTTCTTCCTCAGGCTCTAAGAAGTCCCACTTGGGGAAAAGGCAAAAATGTCCAACTAATTATACAGAACAGAGAGATGCTCTTCATCATTTATGACATGGTCACATGTGGGTTTTCTTTCTGATACAAGCTCAGGAGATCATGGGCAAGTATTCCATCCATCAATGTCCATACACTAAGTGATGCTAGAAACAGATTAAAAAAAAAAAAAAAAGTCCTCCTGAAGTCCTCTGCAAAGTGCTTGACTTGATCTCTAAGACAAAGAATTATAATAGGACTAAGAATGGCCTCAAAGTACTGAAGGCCTACATGGCTGCTGTGTACTCTGTAAGCATCTTTTTTTTTAGGAAATGCTAAACTGATTTTTTTTTTAATTTTTTAATTTCCTTTTTTTTATTTCTTCTGGCACCCAGTAGTTTTTAAAGAGGGTGTTATTCAGTTTCCATGTGTTTGTTCTTTTTTCCATTGATCTATTGCTGATTGCCAATTTTATAGCATTGTGATCTGAGAAGATGCTTTGTAATATTTCAATGTTTTTAAATTTATTGAGACTTGCTTTGTGGCCTAACATATGGTCTACCCTGGAGAATGTTCCATGTGTTCTGGAAAAGAATGTATATTGTGCTATTGTTGGATGAAGTGCTCTGTAGATGTCTATAAGGTAAAGTTGGTGGATTGTATTGTTTAGTTCTTCTGTGTCTTTGTTGAGTTTCCAGTTGTTCTATCTTTCATTCAAGGTGGTGGGTTACCATGTGATTCTCAGCCTATATAACTATAAGACCAGAAGAACTAGATAGTGGCTGACTACCACTGTCAACCACTCGGAGGGGGATCTATGTAGGAGATCCTGGATAGAATGGGAGAATAATGTGGAACAAAACTCAAAATCATTAAAAAAAAAAGGGGGAGAACAGGTTTGCTGGTTTGATAGAGAGTGGTGGAACCCCAGAGATTATGGCCCCTAGCTGCACTTCAGGTCTTGAATTGAACCCACTCCTGGTTTGACTTCCAGTCAAACAAAAGTTAAGCATATGAGGTGAACATTTACACTAGATAGATACACTCCTTGGAGAGAAAATCATGGTAGCTTAGAAGGGCTGTATATGCACAGGGAGACAGCTCAAGGGGCAGGAGTGCATGGAGGGAAAGATGCAGGAAAGAGGTAACTATGGGGAGGAAGTGAGAGGGGAGCTGTTGCATTGTGGGAAATTGCATTCAATGTCATGAGACAAAGTGTATGTGAACTGCTGTCTGGAAAGTGAATTTGCTGTGTAAACTCGCACCCGAATCATAATTTAAAAAAAAAAAAGAAAGAAACTGGTGGATTAAAGTCTACTACTATTACTGTGGAATCATCTATTTGTCTTCTCCATTTTGTTAATGTTTGATTTATGTATTTTGGGGCTCTTTCATTGTGTGCATAGATATTTATTATGGTTATGTCCTCTTGTGCAATCAATCCTATAATCATCATATAATGTCCTTCCTTGTCTTGTGATTTTTATCTTAAAGTTTACTTTACCAAACATTAGTATTGCCACTCCTGCTTTATTTTGATTTGTCATTTGCTTGACATACTTTTTTTCCAGCCTTTGATTTTTAGTCTATTTTAGTCTTTATGCCTAAGGTGTATCTCTTGTAGACAGCATATTGAAGGGTCATGTTTTCTTATCTGGCCTGCAACCCTCTGTCTGCTGATTGGGGTATTTATTCTATTTACATCCAGTGTGATTATCAATAAGTATTAATTTATTGCTGTCATTTTGTTATGTGTTTTTTCATGGTGTTGCTTATTTCTTTGTTTCATATGATTTTCTGTGCTGAGTTATTTTTGATTGTGAATTTTGTTATTTTTACCTTTGTTGTTATTATTTTAGCATTTGCTAAATGTCTGTGCCTCTCTTCTTTTTTATTTTGGTGCAAAGGTTTATTCATTTTCATTGAGGTTACCCTGAGATTTATTATTTTTTCCCCAAGTTTAGAACAGTCTGGTGTCACAAAATCATGTTGACTTCCTTTCCATTTGGAAGTTCTGTAACTACACTATTTATCCCCTCTTTTTTGTTTTTAGTTGTCCTCATTTAGCAAATGATGTCTCTGGTTCCCTGTTTACAATCTTGTAAGTTTATCTTACTTTGGATACTTATATAACTGGGTTGGTTTCTGGATTATGTTGCCATGTGTGTTAATCATTGTTTTTTGTCTGCTGTTGTTGGTTCTGTGTTTTAACAAATTTTTAAAATTCCATTAATTTCTCTTTATCTGTAATTGTCCTATTTTTACCATCCTATTTGAGGGACATTTTTATAATTCTTAGCTATCAAATTGTTTTCTTTCAGGGTTTTACATGTGTTATCCCATTGCCTTCTCCTCTGCATGTTTCTGCTGACAAATCAGAACTTAGTCTTATTGGTTGCCCTATGTACATTAAGTTTTCATTTTTCCCATGCTGCTTTCAGGATTCTTTCTTCGTTTATGGTTTTGGTGAGCTTGATTATGATATGTCTCAGTGATTTTTCTTTTGGAGTCTGTCCTGTTTGGGGTCCTTTGAACTTCTTGAACAGATATCTTCTTGACTTTCATCATATTATGGAAGTTCTCTTCCAACAAATCTTTGACAATTTTCTCTCTGGTTTGATCTGTCTCTTCCTGTTCTGGAATTCCGATCACATATATGTTATTCCTCTTGATGGTGTCCCATATGCATCTTAGTCTTTCTTCATTTTGTTTTGATCTTTTTATCTGATTGGTCCCTTAACAAAGTGGTATGGAAAGATTTGTCTTCAATTACAAAAATAATTTTATCTTCTATTGATTTGATTCTACTCCTTTGACTATTCAGTGTATGATCTATATCTGAAATCTTAGTATTAATCTTCTGGATTTCTATTTACTGTTTTTATTGGTTTCTAAGTAGCTCAGGTGGCATAGTGCCTAAGGCATTTGACTGCTAACAATAATGGTGGTGGTTCAAACTCACCAGCTGCTCCATGGAAGGAAGATAGGGCAGTCTACTTTTGTAAAGATTTACCACCTTGGTAACCCAATGGGGCTTGCTATGAGTCAGAATCAACTCTAGGGCAGTGAGTTTGGTTTGGTTTCCATATCTGGTTTCCCATTTTTCATTTATTGTTTTTAGTTTGTCTTTATATTGTTTTCTTATATTTTTCTAGAGTTTTGTCTGTGTTTTCTTTTTTTGTTGGTGTTTTCCTTGATATTGTCAGTGTTTTCTTGTATGTGTCTCTCAATCCTTTGATGGTACCTAAATACAATTGTTTTATATTCCTTATCAAGTAGTTCCAATGCCACTTCCTCCTCAGGGAAGTGGCTCTGTATTCTGGTCACTTGCTTGTACTACTTTATCTTGCTTCTTTGTGTGAACTTGAATTTTCATTCACTAGTTTGGTAGCCTTTGGCACTCACCATCTCTCTCCTGGCTGGTGTGATAGATGAGAATGTGTGCACAGATCTCTGTTAGTTCTTTGTGTAGAGTAGTGGAGGGCAAGTTGGGCTGCTATTGGCTGTTGTCTGTTGATCATTTGACCCTTGCCCAGTGGGTGGGGCTGCATGTGATTGGATGTGTGGGCACAGTTTTTTTGCCCACTTCACTCACAGCCATGG
Organism: Orycteropus afer afer; assembly: GCF_000298275.1. Taxonomy (NCBI): domain Eukaryota; kingdom Metazoa; phylum Chordata; class Mammalia; order Tubulidentata; family Orycteropodidae; genus Orycteropus; species Orycteropus afer. The sequence goes on from NW_006922341.1 coordinate 301,880, forward strand.
AGTCAGTCAGACTCATAGCAACCCCTTCTTGGATTTCCAAGGCAGTATCTCTACACAAGTAGATTGCCCAATCTTCCTGCTGAGGAGTGACTGGTGGATTTGAACTGCCAGCCTTCTGGTTAGCAGTCAAATATCTTAGGCACTACACCACCAGAGCTCCTGTTGCCCACCTGGTGGGACAAACAAAACAAAACAAAAGAATACCAAGTTAGGTTCACAGATGT
>NW_006922341.1:303349-310195 GCF_000298275.1 Orycteropus afer afer
AAAAAAAAAATAGAACTAGTGCTTAAGTCATTCTCTGATCAGTATGTAACACAAATAGACATTAATATTAAAACTAATGGGAGAATGTCCCTATCACCTAAAAAAAAAAAAAAGAAGAAGAAGCCGCTGGGGACAGGATATTTCATTTGAGAAAAAGTTCCTGCTGTCCCAAAAGGCAGCTGTGCACAGGGCCCCTAATCCCAGAAAAAATTCCTGGAGTCTCTAAAGGGGGTTTGGTGTAGGGCACCTGGTACCAGCAAAAGTGCTGTTGGAAGCAGGGCAGCTGATCTTGGAACTAGTTCCTCTCAATCCTGAAGGGAACTGGGGAAGGGCGCCTTATCTCAGGTGCGTTCCTGCTGGTCCAGAAGGTGTTTGAGGGGGAGGTGCCTGGACCCAGAAAAAGTTCCTGCTGAACCAAAAGGTGATTGGGAGCAACAGACCTGGTTCCAGAGGGAGTTCTTGCCAGCTCAAAAATTAGCTGTGGACAGGACCTGTAGTGCCAGTCAAAATTCCTGCTGTCTCAAAACATAACTGGACATAGGGTCCCATTCCCAGTAAAAGTCTCTGCTGTTCCAAGAGATGGCTGGGTGTAGGATACCTGGTCTCAGAAAAATTCCTAGTGTCTCAAAAGTTGTCTGAGAGCTGGGCACCTAGTCTTGGGAGCAGTCCCTATCTACTGTTGGCAGGGTGCCAGTCAGGGACGGATTTCTTGCCAGTCCAGAAGGTGAGTAGGAGTGGGGGGTGGCCACACCTCCATTCACTGAGAATGTGTGGAATACAAGGAAAATATCACACCTTCCTGGGCATCAGCCACCAGTGCAGTTGCCCATGGAGTTGTCAGCAAGTGGAACTGATGATCAGTTTGCTATGTGGACTGGTCCTGGTACTTGTTCCTGGTGCATGACACCTGATCTCAGATGAATTCCTGGCCACTCAGAAGATGTCTGGGGGCAGGGCAAGTGTTCAAAAGGCTGCACCATCAGTCCAGTTAACAACCCATAGCTCTGCTTGTCTCCTTATTTGCTGTTTTCATTCAGGTTCTTCTACTAATTAGTATGTAATCCACTTCTTTCTCCTTCCCTTCAAAGCTCAGGGTTTCAGGATTATCTACTGTATCTGTTTCAGTTGGTTTCTCACGTCTTCGTTATAGAGGGTCTGTGTAGCATGTCTTCTTATTCCACAACCTTGCTGGAAATACCTGTCCATGGATCTGTTATGATTTGCTTTAAAAGTGCCTCTCTTACTGGAATTGAGGACGAGACATCTCTTGAGCAGGTTTTCACACTTCGTGATCACGCAGGAAGGACTGATATTTTCCCAGCAGCCTCTGCTCCTGCAGTGACTGGAAATTTTGTCCATCAGAAAGCAGACATCCACTGAACAGTGTGTACAGAATGTCTCGCATGATCCACATATCCACTGTGCTTTCATGGTACTTTTGGCCCTGGGATTGTTCTGGGCAGAATACTGGGGACTGCTATTATAGGTATCCAACTTTTTTTTTTAAAAAAAAAATTTTTAATTGTGATTCGGTTGAAAGTTTACAGAGCAAATTCGTTTACCACACAGCAGTTCATACACATTTTGTATCACAACATTGATGGCAATTCCCATAATGTAATAACTCTCTTCCCATTTCCTGCCTTTGGTCACCTTTTTCCTGTGTCCTTTCCTATGCCTTCTTGCCCTATGAGCTATTTTCTTATGCAAATGCTGGCCTTCTGATCTCCCGTGATTGATTCTTCTAAGGAGTGTACCGACCTGGAGTAAACATTCACCTTACATGCTTGTCTATTGTTTGACTGGAAGCCACAGGAGTGAGTTCAATTCTAAGCCTGAAGGGAGACTAGGGGCCATGGTCTTGGAGGTTTCACCATTCTATCAAACCAGTAAGCTAGGTCTTTTTTTTTATGATCTTGAGTTTTGTTCCCCATTTTTCTCCCACTCTATACAGGATCTCCTGCATTGTAGGTATCCAACATTTTGCCAAAAGTGAATTCCCTGTTGAAGACAAACTCTGCAATGAGATGTCCTAACAGCAGCCAAGAGTAGCTTCTCTGCTTTAACTCTCTAAGCTTCACTTGAAGAGAAGCTGGAAGAGAGCTAAATAGACAACTGACTGGAGGAGATCTATATTTATGCCGATTTCAAAGAAATATGATGCAAATGAATTTGAAAATCATTAATATCATGCTGTTGTTGTTAGCTGCTGTTCTGGTTACCTAGTGGCATTCTGACAGGAATATACCACAAATGGGATGGCCTCAACAAACAGGAGTTTATTCTCTTACAATTTGGAGGCTTTAAGTCCAAGTTCCAAGTGCCAGGCTCTAGGGGCTAGGTGAAAACCCCTTAGGCTTGGGCTTCAGTTCTGCCTCCAGCTCCCGGCCCACTGAAGCTAGAGGCCTTTTTTCACTCAGACAGTTGCTGGCTGCTGAGGCTGCCAAGCCCAAGGTTGACAAGTAAAAAGTCACAATCCCGATGTTACCAAACTACACAGCAGGCCATTAATTCAAGTCCATTGTAAGTCCCCAGGTTGGCAGAGCATGGCAGGCTGCTGAACAATGACATGGCTACATGCAGGGTCCAAGTGTGCCATAAGCTTGAAACCACTCCCAAAGCTGTTTCTTATATACAGGGAGCAGATCACATACCCAAAGGGAACTACTCAGCTGTTTGCAGTAGATTCTGCCATGGAGTTGATTACCCGTCTCATCATGGGGAATACTACAGCTAGCTGCCCAGCCACTCAACCTGGCCTAGTCAAGTTGACACACAAACTTAACCACCACAGGTGCTGTTGAGTCATCTCCAACTCATAGTGACCCTATGCATAGCAGACAAAACACCACCCAGTCCCGTGCCAGCTCCACAATCCTCGCTATACTTGAGCCCATTGCCACAGCCACTATATCAGTTCATCTCATTGAGGGACTTCCCCTCTTTTGTAGACCCTCCACCTAACCAAGCATGACATCCTTCTCCAGGGAATGGTCCCTTCTGGTAACATGACCAAAGTAGGTGAGGTGAAGTCTGGCCATTCTTGCTTCCAAGGAGCATACTGGCTGCACTTTCTCCAGGACAGATTTGTTACTACTTTTTAGCAGTCCATGGTACTTCAGCATTTTTCACCAGCACCACAGCTCAAAAGCATCAAATCTTCTTCGGTCTTCTTTATTCATTGTCCGGCTCTCACATGCATATGAGGCGATTAAAAGTATCATGGCTTGTGTCAGGTGCACCTTAGTCTTCAAGGAGACATCCTGGCTCCTCAGCACTTGAAAGAGTTGCCCAGTGCAGCCGACTTGCCCAGTGCTATACATCATCTGATGTCCTGATTGCTTCTTCCATTGGTGTTGATTGTAGAATCAAGCAATGTGAAGTCTTGGACAATTTAAATCTTTTCTCCATTTATTTTAATGCTGCTTATAGATCCAGTTGTGAGAATTTTTGTTTTCTTTATATTGAGCTGTAATCCATACTGCAGACTGTAGTCTTCAGTCTTCATCAGCAAGTGCTTCAAGTCATCCACGCTTTCAGCAAGCAAAGTCGTTTCATCAGCGTATCACAGGTTGTTAATGATTCTTCCTCCAATCCTGATGCCATGTTCTTCTTCATATAATCCAGCTTCTTGGATTATTTTTTCAGCATACAAATTGGATAAGTATGGTGAACAGATGCAAACCTGACACACTCCTTTCTTGATTTCAAACTATGCAGTATCCCCTTGTTCTGTTCGAACAACAGCCTCCTGGTCTATGTACAAGTTCCTCATGAGTACAATTAAGTATTCTGGAATTCCCATTCTTCTCAATGTTTTCTGTAATTTGTTATGATCCACACAATAAAATTCTTTTGCATAGTCAAAAAACATAACTAAGCATCTTTCTGGTATTCTTTGCTTTCAGCTAAGATCATTCTGACACCAGCAATGATATCGCTCATTCCAAGTCCTCTTCTGAATCCAGTTTGCATTTCTGGAAGTTCTCTGTCACTATACTGCTGCAATCATTTTTGAATTATCTTCAGTAGATTTTACTTGCATGTGATATTAAGGATATTGTTTGATAATTTCCACATTGTGTGGGATCACCTTTCTTTGGAATGGGTACAAATATGGATCTCTTCCAGTCAGTTGGCCAGGTAGTTCTCTTCCAAATTTCTTGAAATAGACCAGTGAGTGCCTCCAGCGCAGCATCCATTTGTTGAAACATCTCAATGGGTATTCCGTCAATTCCTGGAGCCTTGTTTTTTTTGCCAATTCCTTCAGTGAAGCCTCAACTTCTTCCTTCAATACCATTAGTTCTTGAACATATGCCACCTCCTGAAATGGAGTAGCATTGTAGTTCTTGTTGGTACAGTGACTCTGTATATTCCTTCCATCTTCTTTTGATGTTTCCTGCATCATTCACTATTTTACCCATAGAATCTTTCACTATTGCAATTTGAGGCTTAAAATTTTTCCTCAGTTCTTTCAGCTTAAGAAATGCTGAGTGTGTTCTTCCCTTTTGGTTTTCGAACTCCAGGTCTATGCACATTTCATCATCATAATTGATTTCTTGTGCTGCTCTTTGAAATCTTCTGTTCAGCTCTTTTATCTTGTCATTTCTTCTATTTGCTTTAGCTACTCTCTGCTCAAAGGCAAGTTTCAGAGTCTCTTCTGACATTCATTTTGATCTTTTCTTCCTTTCCTGTCTTTTTAATGATCTCTTGCTTTCTTCATGGATGATGTTCTTTCTTTTTTTCTTTTTTTTTTTTTTTAATTGTGATTTGGGTGAAGATTTTACAGAGCAAACTCACTTTCCATACAGCAGTTCACATACACTTTGTCTCATGACATTGACCACAATTTCCCACAATGCAACAGCTTCCCTCCCACTTCCTCCCCAAAGTTACCTCTTCCCTGTGTCCATCCCTCGATGCACTCCTGCCATCTGAGCTGTCTCCCTGTGCATAAGCAGCCCTTCTTTCTCCCATGATTGTTCTCTCCAAGGAGTGTATCTACCTCAGGTAAATGTTCAACTCATATGCCTGTCTTTTGTTTGGCTGGAAGCCACAGGTATGGGTTCAATTCCAGACGTGAAGGACAGCTAGGGGCCATATCTCAGTGGTTCCACCAGGCTCTATTGGACCAACAAACCTGGTCCCCCCCCCCTTTTGTTCTCCAAATGATTTTGAGTTTTGTTCCACATTGTTCTCCCTCTCTATCGAGGATCTCCTACATAGATCCCCCTCCGAGTGGTTGACAGTGGTAGCCAGGCACCATCTAGTTCTTCTGGTCTCGTAGTCATAGAGGCTGCAGATCGGATGGTGTACCAGTCGCTAGGACTAATTGTTTCCATGAATTTTTGGTTTTCTTCATTCTTTTTTGCTCTGGATGAGCAGAGACCCATTGTTGCATCATGGATGATGTTCTTGATGTCATCCCACAGTTCCTCTGGTTTTCAGTCATTAGTGTTCAATGCATCAAATATATTTGTTAAATGGTCTCTAAATTCAGGAAGGATATAATCAAGTCATATTTTAGCTCTTGTGGACTTGTTTTAATTGTCTTCAACTTCAAGCTGAACTTGCATATGAGCAGTTGATGGTCTGTTCCAAATCAGCTCCTGGCTGGTTTTGGTTGAAGATATTGAGCTTCTCTATCACCTCTTGCCACAGATGTTGTCAATCTGATTCATGTGTACTCTCTCTGGAGAAGACCATGTGTACGGCCGCCATTTGTGTTGTTGAAAAAAGGTCTTTGCAATGAATAAGTTGTTGGTCTTGCAAAATTCTATCATGTGATCTCCAGTGTTATTTCTATTACCAAGGCCAAATTTTCCAACTATTGGTGATTCTTCTTTGTTTCCAACTTTTGCATTCTAACCACCAGTGATAATCAACATATCTTGATTGCATGTTCAGCCAATTTCAGACTGGAGAAGTTGGTAGAAATCTTCATTTTCCTCATCTTTGTCTTTGCTGGTTGGTGCACAAATTTGAATAATAGTAGTATTAACTGGTCTTCCCTTGCAGGCATATGGATATTATCCTATCACTGACAACATTGTACTTCAGGATAGATCTGGAAACATTTTTTGTGATGGTGAATGCCACACCACTCCTCTTCAATCTGCCATTCCTGGCATAGTAGATCATATGGTTATCTGATTCAAAATAGCTAAAACCAGTCCATTTCAGCTCACTGTTATGTTGTTGTTGCCTAGGATTTAGATTTTTACGCATTCCATTTCATTTCTGACAGCTTCAAATTTTCCTATACTCAGACTTTGTACATTCCATGTTCCTATTATTAATGGATGTTTGCTGCTGTTTCTTCTCATGTTGAGTCATGCCACATCAGCAAACGGAGGCCCCGAAAACTTTACTCCATCCATATCATTAAGGTTGGCTCTACTCTGAGTAGGCAACTCTTCCCCAGCCATATTTTGAGTGCCTTCTAACCCGATGGGCTCATCTTCTGGCAATATATTGGACAATGTTTCAGGGACATTCATAAAGTTTTGCAGTAATATATCAGACAGTGTTTCACTGCTATTCATAAGGTTTTCATTGGCCAACTCTTTGAGAAGTGGATGGCCTCTTCTTTCTTCCTAGTCTGGAAGCTCCAGGGAAACCTGTCCACCATGGGTGACAATGCTGGCATTTGCAACACTGGTGGGATAGCCCCATAGCAACACATAAGCCACCACAGGACTACAAACTGACAGACAAGTTCGTCTCCCTTACCTGTTCCAAACCACTCTGCTTGCTTCCCGGCTGCTCTTAAAGCTGCTTCCAAAAGCCCCCAGTGCCTGGCTCTACTTCCATGCCACCACTTAAAGCCACTTTCAGAACCCCCCA
>NW_006922341.1:310746-345650 GCF_000298275.1 Orycteropus afer afer
ATAAAATAAATAAAATATATAGAAAACTCCAACACCTCAACATCAAAAAGATAAACAATCCAATTTAAAAATGTGCAGAGGACGTGAATGGTCACTTTACCAAAGAAGATATTCAGGTGGTCAGCAAACACATAAAGAAATGTTCACGATCATTAGCCATTAGAGAGATGCAAATCAAAAGAACAGTGAGATTCCACCTTGCCCCAGCATTAATAGTAAAGTTCAACAAGACAGAAAATAACAAATGCTGGTGAGGGTGTGGAGAGACCGGGACTCTCATACACCGGTGGGACTGTAAAATTATACAACTAGTGCAGAAATCAGTATGGTGATTCCTTTAAGTTGGAAGTAGAAATACCATTTGATCCAGCAATCCCACTACTAGGTATATCTCCAAAAGAAGTGAAAGCCAGGAGAAGAACAGATATATGCACACTCATGTTTATCACAGCACTATTTACAATAGCCAAAAGATGAAACAACCTAGGTGCCTATGGTGGTTAAGTTTGTGTGTCAGCTTGGCTAGGCCTTGTTGAGTGGCTAGGCAGCTGGATGTACTATTCTGCATGATGAAACTGATAATCAACTCCATGGCAGAATCTACTGTGAGCAGTTGAGTAGTTGCCTTTGGGTATGGGGTCTGCTTCCTGTATATAAGAAACAGTTTTGGGAAGGGTCCTCAGCTTATGGCATGCTTGGACCCTGCATGTAGCCATGTCATTGTTCAGCAGCCTGCCTTGCTCTGCCAACCTCAGGACTTTCAATGGACTTGAGTTAATGGCCTGCTGTGTGGTTTGGTAACATCGGGACCGTGCCTTTTTATTTTTCAACCTTGGGTTTGTCAGTCTCAGCAGCTAGCAGCTTTCTGAGTGAAGAAAGGCCTCTAGCTTCAGGGGGCCAGGAGCAGGACGCAGAGCTGAATCCCAAGGTTGAGGAGCTTTCACCCAGCCCATAGACCCTGGCACTTTGAACTCAGACTTAAGGCCTCCAAACTGTAAGAGAATAAATAAACTCCTGTTTGTTCAAGCCATCCCATTTGTGGTATATTCTTGTCAAAGTGGTACTAGGTAACCAAAACAGTGCCCATCGACAGAAAAATGGATAACTAAACTGTGGTACATATACACAATGGAATACTATGCAACCCTAAAGAATAACGTAGAATCTGCAAAACACCGCATAATGTGGATGAACTTGGAGGACATTATACTGAATGAAATAAGTCTATCACAGAAGGACAAATATTGTATTGGTTCACTATTGTAAAAAGACAAGGTAAGTTTTATATACGGAAGGAAGCTTTGTTGGATACCAGGGATGGGAGGACAGCTATCCTGAGGGAGTGAGTAGTTGGACCTGTGGGCTCAGGACCATGATCCCAGGGGACATCAAGCTCAATTGGCATAACGTACAACACAAAAACATTGTTCCACGTCCTACATTGGTGAGTAGTGACTGGGAATCTTAAAAGCTTACAAGTGGTCATCTAGATGCTATGATGGGTCTCTCCTCATCTAGAGCAAAGAAGAATGAAGAAAACATGGAAACAGTTTGTCTAAGGGACTAGTAGATCGTGCGATCCTCAGCCTATATGACTATGAGACCAGAACCAAATGATGCTTGGCTACCACTGTCAACCACTCAGAGAGGAATCTGTATAGGAGATCCTGGACAGAGTGGGAGAACAGTGTGGAACTAAATTCATAATTATTAAAAAAAGAAAGAAAGAAAAGAAAAGACCAGGTTTGTTGGTCTGATAGAGCCTGGTGAGACAGAGCCCTGAGACTATGGCCCCTGGTTACCCTTCAAGTCTGGAACTGAACTCACTCCTGTGGCTTCCAGCCAAGCAATAGACAGGCAGACAGGGTGAATGTTTACTTCGGGTAGATACACTCCTCAGAGCAATCAATTGTGGGAGAACAGAAAGGCAGTGTTTGCACAGGGAGCGGGCGCAGGGCAGGAGTCCATGGGACAAAGGACACAGGGAGGAGAGAACTATAAGGAGGAAGTGGGAAGACAGCTGTTACATTGTGAGGAATTGCAGTTAATGTCATGGAACAAAATGTGTATGAAACGCTGTGTGGAAAATGAATTTGCTCTGTAAACTTTCAGCCAAACCACAATAAAATTTTTTTAAAAAAATGAGATTGCAAGGAATTATTGTAGGAAAAAAAAAAAATCCTAAAGATATATTTTAATGCCAGAAGGTACCAGCACCTAAAGGTGAGAACTGATGACTCCAAGTAAAAACTTCTAACAAAGACAGATACAGTCAGAGAACAAAGACATTATAACGCAGTTGTTTAATTGGTTAGTCTCAGGCTGAGGTCACAAGGAGACATGAGGTGGGGAATGTGCTTCTATCAGCCACTCTGTGGGAGAAAGACAAGGCACCTTGCTTCCTAAAGACTGACAGCCTTGGAAATCCTCTGGGGCAGTTCCACTCTGTCCTCTAGAGGTGCTGGGAGTCAAAATAGACTGGATGGCAGTGGGTTTGGTTTTGGTTTTGATTTTGGTACCAGGAATTCATTTCCCCCAAACAGCTTGTTAAATAAAAACCCTTTAAGTTGCCTGCGAAGCTTTAGACAATGTCAGCTCTAAAACTCTTTTAAACAACTCTCTTTATTCCATCCCTGTCGTGAAGCAACATTACTCGGGCTCACTTGATACAAAAGACAGCTGTGCCAAGATTGCCCTCTTTGGAGGGCATTTCCTTCTCATGCTGGCTTGAAATAGAGAAAAATTGCTTCTCAGTTTTTATCCAAATCCAAAACTCATTGCCGTAGAGTTGGCTCCAACTCATAGCAACCCCTCCTTGGGTTTCTGAGGCGGTATCACGACAGAAGTAGATTGCCCAACCTTCCTTCTGAGGAGTGGCTGGTAGGTTTGAACCACCAGCCTTCTGATTAACAGTCCAGCGCCTTAGGCACTATGCTCTCAGTTTTTATGGCTTCTAGCAATTAACAGAGCCAGTTAACAGGAGCTTCTGGGAGGTTCATGTAGACTCTGTGGCTAAGCAAACATGGAGTTCCAGGCAGGCAGGCAAATAAGAGACCAGCTTAATTCAACAGGGACTGAGTGTAATTCAATCATTTCCTTTTGGTCAGAAAAAAAAAAAAAGGCTTTGTGAATTTCTCCTTTAAGTACCAAATAACACATAAAACCTGAAAAACACCTATAGTAGGGAGTTCTGGTTGCACAGTGGGAAAGGCATCTGGGTGCTAACCAGAAGGTTGGTGGTTCAACCCCATCAGCACTCTGCAGGTGGAAGATGAGGCAATGTGTGTCTGTAAAGATTCATTGCCTTGGAAACCCAATGGGGCTCACTATGAGTTGGAATCCACTCATGGGTGGCAGTGGGTTTGGTTTTTTGGTTTTAATCAGCCAATGATAAAGAAACACCCCCACCTCAATTCCAGTTGACCCTCCTGTTTACAGATAGATCCCTTTCAGCCATAAATTCTGAACTGGTCCCAGCCAGATCGAAGAGCATGCGTGGAAAGAACACCTCTGCCCCCTAGCTGAATCCAGACCATCAAAACGCATGTCAAGGAACCAAATATCCCAGGAATTACTTTATTGGTACTACACAGACCCACTTCAGAAGCAAGGGCTCCATAGGCCACTTCCACCCAAGCTAATCCTGCCCCCTATAAATAATGCATGACACCTCCCTGAGAAGCTGTGCATAAGCATAACTCCCCACTTCCCCATAGGCTTGAAAACTTCCTGCTTTTGTTAGGAGAGATAGAGCTTTGGGGAAATAATCCCTCTGTACTCTAATTGCTGCAAACAATGAAAGTTATGCTGAAAACTCCACTCTGCTTGCCTCTGAGTTATTCTTAACCAAAGTAGAAGCAGTGGAGATTTTCATGGCTTGTATAGTATCTACCCCATCTGGGAGTTCCCTAGGCCCTTCCCACCTCCTCACGCACCACAGCAATGTTGCCCCAGCCTCCTGGTCTCTGTCTACAACACTGGGGAGTTCCCTAGGGTTCTTTCACCTCCTCACCTCCCATCACACGCTCTCTTCCAACTCTTACTCCTCACCTGGGCTGTCTCCTCACCCTCCCTGTCTCCTCTTTACCCACCCCTGGCATTTACCAGGAAGTCAGGCACTCAAGCAGATACTAGAACAAGGAGGCTCACAACCACACTAGTCACATTAGTTAAAAGGTGGAAACAATCCAAACGTTCACCAACAAATAAACGGATAAACCCTCAAACCAAACCAAACCAAACCCAGTGCCGAGTTGATTCTGACTCATAGCAACCCTTTTCTTACAACAAAGCAGAACTGACTCATAGGGTTTCCAAGGCTGTAAATCTTTCCGGAAGCAGACTGCCTCATCTTTTTCCCACAGAGAAGCTGGTGGGTTCAAACCATCAATTTTTGGTTATCAGCTGAATGGTTTAACCACTATGCCACCAGGACTCCCTCAAATGGGTAAACAAAATATGGTGAATCTGTATGGTGAGACAACATTCACCACTGAAAGAATTCCAGACACGTGACACGTTGGATGGATGTTGAAAACATTGAGCTAAGTGAAGCGACACACAGAAGGCCACATGAGGCAGAACTCTACTAGATGAGAAATCCACTACAGGTGGATCTGTAGACACAGGAAGCCAAATAGTGCTTGCCAGGGGCTGGGGTGAGGGCACCCAGGGGTGACTGCATAATGTTGGAAACAAGGTTTCCATCTGCCAGGGGCTGGGGCGAGGGTACCTGGGGAGTGACTGCATCATGGGAATGGGGTTTCCATCTGCCAGGGGCTGGGGCGAGGGTACCTGGGGAGTGACTGCATCATGGGAACGGGGTGATGAATATGCTCTGGAACCAGACAGTGGGGATGGCTGGACAGCACTGGGAAGGCTGGGAAAGCCACTGCATTACACACTTTAAAATGATCAAACTGTGAAACTGTATTTTACACCCAACCTAAGACTTTGCAACTTTATGTCAAACCTGAAATTCAAAAACTTAAAATTGACTGAATGATAGAGTATTTGTAAGACAAGAAAAGTCCTACGAAAGCATCAAGCAGATGCCCACTCATGGGAGGGGCAGCGAGGTTCTGGGACTACAGCTCGAGCCTGGGCTTCGGTGGACGCCGGAGGAGGTGCTGACGGTGGCTCTGGCCCTGGATCGGGCTGTGAGGGTGATGCTGCCAGGGGGCTGAGGCTCTGTGGCTGATGTTCCACGTGGATTCTTCCCCTGCGGCTGGGGCTGCACCACCTGGTTCTAGAGCAGGTGTTGGTGCTAAAGTTCCCTCTACCCCAGGAGGTGGTCACACAGCTGGCTCTGAAGGTGGAGTTAGGCCTTGAGCTGGCTAGAGAGCTGGAACTGAAATGGGCAGGACCTGGTGCTGGAGTGACGAAACTGCTTCCTTTCTGGGTCTTTCCAAAGACAAAAACCTTCCACCATCAAGAGAAGCCCGAGCCCGAGAACCCTCTCCAGGAAGTGTTCCCAGGTTGCAGCCCACCAGGTGAATGGGCTGAGGTTGCCCTGAGCTCTGACCCAATACCACCCTCTGGAGATCCCTCCCTGTGTGGGCCAGCCCACCCCTGCGCACATGCTCACATGCACCCACCCCCTCACCACCCTCACCCGCTGACTCTGTCTCAGTGGGCTCAGGGTGCTTCACGCAGGCAAGGAGCTGGTGGGCACGGCACTCCGGAACCAAGGCCGGCATGCTCAGCCGAGCTACGCCGGCAGCCCCTTGATGGGGAGGAAGTCTGGAGGCTGATCAAAGTCCTCCCAGTATTATTCCAGCCAGGTGCCCAGGATGGAGAGTGGTGGAAGAACCGCTGAGGCGGGAGGGAGGACGGCAGGGTCAGGGCCCGGCCTTCCTTCCACACGCTCTCCCACAGCACGTCTGCAGGGGCTGGAGCTGGACCTGCCGCAGGCCAGCTCCACCTTGCTGTCCCACCCCACTCTGGCTGTCCTGGCAGTGGCAGGCCTGGTCATCCAGCAGGGGGCTAGCAAAAAACCTTGACCCCAGGAGCTCTCCTTCAATGGTCTCACCAACTCTCTCCATGATCAAGAAGCCTGACACACTTCCCTGTCTGTCTCCCCTGCCCCCTACTCACTGGGAAGAAAACTCCCTGGGGGCAGGGAGGGTTTGTGTCTATGTGTTCTCTGCAGGCCTGGCACAGTGTAGATGCTCCATGACTATCTGACAGGTACGGGAGACACTGAGTTCATTCTCCTGCCCAGCACGGCCAGGGTCCTTAAGCCCCTCAACCTGGAGTTTGTATGCCAGCCTGCTGCCATGTTTTACGCATGCCATGAAGGTCTTTTCTTCCCACTGACATTGACCTCCCCAACCACACAAGCAGCTGAGCCTCCATGACTGGGGTTCAGTAGATCTGAGAGCAGATGTCCCCCTACACCGCCAGTTCTGGTCCCTGGATCAGGGAGAGGGACAAGCAGAACTGGGATAGGAATGTGTGGGGTGGCTTCTCCGAGGGGCCAGCTCTGGACCCCCACTTTCCCTCTGCTCCCCATGACACCAGGAGGCTCCACCCCCAGCTCACTGTAAGTGCTTTCCCCAGCAGGGGGACACTCCTGAACTCATTCCTCCAGATCCTGCAGGGGAATCTAAATATGTGGAACCCAGGGCTCTGCCCAGCCCCTTCCCAACCACAGCTCCCAGAGTCCTCCTACCCCTATGTGGAGGCAGGAGCCTTCCCTTCTCAACGCAAAGTCCACTCATTCTTTCAGCAGGTCCTGGGGGCTGCTGTCCCTGTCCCAATAGGGGAAGATGCGTCCTCACTTAGAGGAGGTGACGAGGGCACTACTTATTCACAAAGTCTGTGCTTCTGCCTGCCTCCTGGAGCAGAATGGAGACCCCAGAGGGCAGGGACTGTTGTCTGTTGTGCTAACTGAACGATACTCAGTGTCTACAGAAGTGCTTCCTATATATTTGTTGAATGAAGGAAATCAACCAGCACCTCCCCAATACCTGAGTGTCCTGGGGCTCCTCTGCCAGCCTATAGGGATCCATTTTCTGGCTCCATCAAGGACAGAACCTACTAGAAAGAGTCACAAACTCCCTTTCTGAATGGAGTCGCTGAGAGGGAAGGCAGAGCCCTCACTGGGGAGAGGTCACAATCAGTGTGAGAATCTCTAGCCTCTTCAGCAGCCTTTTCTGCAGAGTCAGACTCTGGGTGGCAGAGCCATCACTAGGCTGGGCAGGGGTGGGGCGCTTACCCGAGGAAGAGCAGATCCAAGACCTGCTGAGTGGTGGCAAAAGCCCACAAGGTTCCCAGGAAGGTCCATATGTAAGAGAGTTTGCCCCCCAGGAAGGTGGGCACCAGGTGCTTCACCTGCTTCTCTAGTGAGCCTGCCTTGATGGATCACACTATGCAGGTTCCATCCAGGTGTAGGGCTGACTCATGGTCACACTGGAGGTGGGAGAAAGGAGGGCCACACAGACCCAGGAGGGCCAGGGACTGGAGCTCAAGAAGGAACACCCATATTCTCAGTGACTTGCGGCAGGAGGGAGACATGAGTGCCTCCAGCAGAAAGCGGTTCTCAGTTGTCAAAACAAAATTTGAGGTGGGGTGTGATTAAAAATCCACCACTTGTCTGCCAGGCTTGTACTGTGGTGGCTTGCATGTTGCTGTGGGGCTGGATGGAGGCTATGCCACCGGTATTTCAAATACCAGCAGGGTCACCCATGGTGGACAGCTCAGCGGAGCTTCCAGACTAAGACAGACTTGGAAGAAGGAAGGGGCCACCCACTCTCAAAGTACTGGCCAGTGAAAACCTTACGAATAGCAGTGAAACACTGGTGTGATATAATACTGGAAAACTACATGAATAACATTGTAACACTATCTGATATAGTGCTGAAAGATGAGCCTCTCAGGTTGGAAGGCACTCAAAGTAAACTAGGAAAGAGCTGCCTCCTCAAAGCAGAGTCTACTTTAATGATATGGATGGAGTAGAGCTTCAGGACCTCCATTTGTTGATGTGGAATCACTCAAAATGGGAAGAAACAGCTGCAAACATCCATTAATAACTGGAATGGGGAATGCACAAAGTACAAATTTAGGAAAATTGGAAGTTGTCACAAATGAAAGGGAATGCATAAAGATCAATATCTTAGGCATTGTTGTTGTTGTTTGCCGTCGAGTCGGCCCCGACTCATAGCGACCCCTCCTTGGGTTTCTGAGGCAGTATCACTACGGAAGTAGGATTGCCCAACCTTCCTTCTGAGGAGTGGCTGGTGGGTTTGAACCGCCAGCCTTCTGGTGAGCAGTCAAGTGCCTTAGGCACTATGCTACCAGAGCTCCTATCTTAGGCATTAGTGAGCTGAAATTGACTGTTTTTGGCCATTTTGAATCAGACAACCATATGATCTACTATACCAGGAATGACAAATTGAAAAGGAATGGCATGGCATTCATTGCCACAAAAAAAATGTTTCAAGATGTATCCTGAAGTACAATGCTATTAGTGATAGGACAATATCCATATGCCACAAGGAAGATCACTCAATACCACTATTATTCAAATTTACACAACAACCATCAAAGCCAAAGATGAGGAAGTTGAAGATTTTTACCAACTTCTGCAGTCTGAAATCAACCAAACATGCAATCAAGATGTGTTGGTTATCACTGGTGATTGGAATGCACAAGTTGGAAACAAAGAAGAATCACTCGTAGTTGGAAATCATACCCTTGGTGATAGATATGATGCCAGAGATCACATGATAGAACTTTGCAAGACCAATGACTTATTCATTGGAGATACTTTTTCTTCAACAACATAAACGGCAACTATGCATGTGGATATTGCCAGATGGAATATGCAGGAATCAGATCAACTACATCTGTGGAAAGACAGAGAAGCTCAATGTTGCTGTTGTTGTTAGGTGCCATCGAGAAGCTCAATATCTTCAGTCAAAACAAGGCCAGGAGCTGACTGTGGAACAGATAGACCACCAACTGCCCATATGCAAGTTCAGGTTGAAGCTGAAGAAATTAAAACAAGTCCATGAGAGCCAAAATATAACCATGATTATATCCAACTCAAATTTAGAGACCATCTGAAGAACAGATTTGATGCACTGAGCACAAATGACTGAAAACAAGAGGAATTGTGGGATGACATCAAGAACATCATCCATGAAGAAAGCAAAAAGTCATTACAAAGACAGGAAAGGAAGAAAAGACCAAAATGGATGTCAAAAGAGACTCTGAATCTTGCTCTTGAACTGAACGTAGATAAAGGGAATGGAAGAATTAACAAGATTAAAGAGTTGAACAGAAGATTTCAAAGAGCAGCTCCAGAAGACAAAGTCAATTATTACAATGAAATGTGCAAAGACTTGGAGTTAGAAAACCGAAAGGGAAGAATACATTTGGCATTTCTCAAACTGGAAGAACTGAAGAAAAAAATTCAAGCCCTGAGTTGCAATACTGGAAGATTCTATGGGCAAAATATTGAATGATGTAGGAAACATCAAAAGAAGATGGAAGGTCAGTGTGACAGTCGGAGTTGTGTGTCAACTTGGCTGGACCACAATTCTGAGTGGTTTAAGCAGTTGTGATGTGGGTTATTCCCCTGATGAGATCGGATGTATACGTTTTGAACTGTCAATCCATTGAAAAGGAGTTTCCCTAGGGGTGTGGCCTGCTTCCAATATATTTATGGACATCCTGGGAAAATGAGGCACTCTTCTGTGGATTGGGATCCTGTTATGCTGTCTACATCTGTCCATGAGCGAACAATCCACCATTTGGCCTGGTGATCTTGGATTTGTCATTCGTTGGAGTGAACAGCCAGTACACTGCCTGCTAACCTTGAGCTTGTCAGCCCCTGCAGCTGCATGAGTAGGGAAAAGCCTCCAGCCTGATGTTTGATCCAAGAACTTGGGACTTGCCAGTTTCTATATGTGTGTGAGCCATTTTCCTAACACAAATTTCTATCTCTCTCTCTCTCTCCCTCCCTCCCTCCATTCTCTCTCTCTCTCTATATATATATTTACATATTTATATAAGCTTCACCGGTTTTGCTTTTCTAGAGAACCCAGCCTAACATAGTCAGCCTACATGACTATGAAACCAGAAGAACTAGATGGTGCCCAGCTACCACTGTCAACCACTTGGAAGGGGATCTATGTAGGAAATCCTGGACAGAGTGGGAGAACAATGTGGAAAAAAACTCAAAATCATTTTTTAAAAAAGGGGGGTGGGACCAGGTTTGCTGGTCTGAGAGACTGGTGGAACCCCTGAGACTATGGCCCCTAGCTGCCCTTCAGGAATTGAACCCACTCCTGTGGCTTCCAGCCAAACAAAAGACAGGCATATGAGGTGAACATTTACACTAGGTAGATACACTCCTTGGAGAGAAAATCATGGGAGAATAGAAGGGCTGTGTATGCACAGGGAGACAGCTCAGGGTGAAAGAATGCTTGGAGGGAAGGACACAGGGAAGAGGTAACTATGGGAAGGAAGTGAGAGGGGAGCTGTTGCATTGTGGTAAATTGTAGTCAATGTCATGAGACAAAGTGTATGTGAGCTTGTATGTATGGAGAGTGAATTTGCCCTGTAAACTTTCACCCAAATCACAAAAGAAAGAAAGAAGATAGAAGGGATATGCAGTCACCATACCAAAAAGACTTGGTCAATGTTCATCTATTTCAGGAGGTGGTACATGAGCAAGAACCAATGATATTGAAGGAAGAAGCTGAAGCTGCACTGAAGGAATTGATGAAAAACAAGGCTCCAGGAATTGATGGAATACCCACTGAGATGTTTCAGCAAACGGATGCTGCACTGGAGGCACTTACTCGTCCATACCAAGAAATGTGGAAGACAGCCACCTGGTCAACTGACTGGAAGAGGTTCATATTTGTACTCATTCCAAAGAAAGGTGATCCTACAGAGTGTGGAAATTATCAAATAATATCATTAATATCACACACAAGTAAGATTTTGTTCTAGGTAATTCGAAAATGGTTGCAGCAATATATTGACAGAGAACTCCAAAAATGCAAGCTGGATTCAGAAGAGGACATGGAATGAGGGATATCATTGCTGATGTCAGATGGATCTTGGCTGAAAGCAAAGACTACCAGAAAGATGTTTACTTGTGTATTATTGTCTATGCAAAAGTACTTGATTGTGTGGATCCTAACAAATTATGAATAACCTGTGAACAACGGGAATTCCAGAACACTTAATTGTGCTTATGAGGAACCTGTACATAGACCAGAAGGCTGTCTTTGAACAGAACAATGGGATACTGCATGGTTTAAAATCAGGAAATGTGTGTGTCAGAACTGTATCCTTCCACCATCCTTATCCAATCTGTATGGTGAGCAAACAATCCAAGGAGCTGGAGCATATGAAGAAGAATGTGGCATCAGGATTGGGGGAAGACTCATTAACAGCCTGATATGCAGATGACACAACCTTGCCTGCTGAAAGTGAAGATGACTTGAAGCACCTACTGATGAAGTTTAAAGACTACAGTCTGCAGTATGTTTTACACCTCAACCTAAAAAAAAAAAAAAAATCTCACAACTGGACCAGTAAGCAGCATCACAATAAATGGAAAAAAGACTGAAATTGTCAAAGATTTCATATTACTTGGATCCACAATCAACACCAATGGAAGCTGTTGTCGTTGTTATGTGCCATCAAGTCGGACCTGACTCATAGCAACCCCTCCTTGGGTTTCTGAGGCAGTATCACTACGGAAGTAGATTGCCCAACCTTCCTTCCGAGGAGTAGCTGGTGGATTTGAACTGCCAGCCTTCTGGTTAGCAGTCAAGTGCTTTAGGCACTACGCTACTGGAAGCAGCAGTCAAAATTTCAGACAACGCAGTCAAACAAAAGACAGGCATATAAACTGAACATTTACGTTAGGTAAATACACTCCTTGGAGAGATCAATCATGAGAGAAAGAAGGACTGTGTATGCACAGGGAGACAGCTCAGGGGGCAGGAGTGCATGGGAGGGAAGGACACAGGGAAGAGGCAACTATGGGGAGGAAGTGGGAAGAGAGCTGTTGCATTGTGGGAAATTGTAGTCAATGTCATGAGACAAAGTGTATGTGAAATTTGCTATATGGAAAATGAATTTACCCTGTAAACTTTCAGCCAAATCACAATAAAAATTAGAAAAAAATCAGACAACATATTGCACTAGGCAAATTTACTGCAAAATACTTCTTCCAAGTGCTTAAGAGCAAAGATGTCTCCTTGAAGACTAAGGTGCATCTAACCCAAGCCATGGTATTTTCAATCTCCTCTTATGCATATGAAAGCTGGACAATGAATAAGGAAGACCAAAGAAGAGCTGATGCTTTTATTTGTGGTGCTGGAGAGGAATGCTGAGAGTACCATGGACTACTAGAAGAACTAACAGATCTGTCTTAGAAGAAGTGCAGCTGGAATGCTGCTTGGGAGTGAGAATGGCCAGACTTCATCTCACCTACTTTGGTCATGTTGTCAGGAGGAATCTTTCCATGGAGAAGGATATCATGCTTAGTAAAGTAGAGGGTCAACAAAAAAGGGAAAGGCCCTCAACGAGATGGATTGATACAGTGGCTGCAACCACAGGCTTAGGTATAGCGAGTATTGTGAAGCTGTCACAGGATGGGGCAGTGTTCCATTGTGTTGCGCATTGGGTTGCTATGAGCCAGAGATGACTTGACAGCACCTAACAACAACAACAACAACATCAGTTCAAGTTACCTACAGCTCTTGGAAATTACATAACTTTCAAAGCTATATATCACACAATATAATTACTGTTAAAATAAAGCTTACCAGAATTATGATACTATTTGGTTAAGCACAAATTCATATATTTCATCTAGCTTGTTCTATCAGTAAACCTGAGTAAGTTAGGAAAAGCATACTTAAGTACATAAAACTGTACCACCAGCCACTCCTAGGAAGGAAATTAGGGCAATCAACTTCTGTAGAGATACCACTCTCGAAACCCAAGGAGGGGTTGCTCTGAGTCGGATCGGCTCAATGACAGTGAGTTTGGTTGGTTTTTTATATTATACTTAACAGTGATAACACAGAGAAAACATAGCTGGTTTTATTAAACCAAAATTATTAAACTAGTATAGTTTTTCAAGGTATTCTCAGTAGCCTCCTGTTTGTGACAGCTAGATAGTGAATAAAGACAACGACAGAAGAGCTGATGCATTTGAATTGTATGGCTGACAAAGAATCTTGAACAGACGTGGACTGCTAGAAGAACAAACAAATCTGTCTGGGAAGAAGTACAGCTGGAATGCTCCTTATAAGCAAGAATGGCTGGGCTTATTCTTTCATACTTTGGTCATGTTGTTAGGAGTAAATCTCTGGAGAAGGATATCATGCTTGGTAGAAGTCATCAAAAAAGGGGAAGACCTTCAATGAGATGGACTGACAGAGTGGCTGCAATGACTGGGTCAAGCACAGTAACAATCGGGGGGATGGCACGGGACTGGGCAGTGTTTGGTTCTGTTGTACATGGGGTCACAATGAGTCAGAAGCAACTCGACGGCACCAAATAATAATAAGCTTTTCAGGGATCTAGCTAAACTTGTGAACTTCAATTTTTCATGAGTTTCTGGTTTAGTTTCTCCAGTATCTCTCTCTCTCTCTGTGTCTCCCTCCCTCCCTCCCTTTCTGTTTCTCTAATACTGTGGAGGGACAGGTCTTTGCAACACTCTACCATACCATTTTCACTGATGTGCACATGTTCGATTTTGTCCCCCTCAATATTCTACCAAAGTTAGGGCAGCTTGGGGAAAAGGCAGAAACCCACACGGACAGGAACCTAGAGTCAGAGGAGGGTGGGATCAAGAAATAGGCAGGAAGCTACCAACTGCCAAGAGATGTCAACCAAAGTCTGAAAGGTGAAGTAGAACAGAGAGGAAGTAAGTAAGCCCCTGGGAAGCAAGTGTTTCACCTGGTGGAACCCCAGAAGGCTCAAGAGGCAGCTCCTGTCTCCAGAAAGCAGGGGCCATGAGGCCTGGAACCAGAGGTTGAAAGCTGGTGTGAAGATTAGCTCCCACAAGCCCCTCCAGGGCCTGCAGCCACACTAGCGCACCCAGCCCAGTGCCAGAAGAGTCAGCCTTGGCTTTCTGGAACAGCAAAGCAGTGAGAGGAACCAGCAAGGGGCATGGTGTGGATAAGAGCCAGGTGAGATGCCAGGTGGAAACAAGAAAGACAAGAAGTCTCAGCCCATCAGCTTCCCAAACCCTGGCCCCAAACCAAAACCCAACCTGTTGCTGTGGAGTCCATTCTGACTCATAGTCGGACCCCATAGGACAGAGTAGAGCTGTCCTATAGCATTCCCAAGGCTATAATCTTTACTAAGCTGCCTGCCACACTTTTCTCCCACCCAGCAGCTGGTGGGCTCCTGGCTGCGCTGAGGTGCCCATTGGTCCCTGGAACCTTTCTGAGTCACGCATGTACTGGAGCCTAGAGTGGACCACGCACTGTCCCCGTCCTGAGTTCACCATCTCACACACCTGCTCTGTGCATGGGCGGACAGGCAGGGCACCTACCCTCCCATTTCCTGAGGGCCAAGGGGTTCCAGAACACGGGACTTCTGATGCCGAATGCAGGCAAACCCCCATATGAGGGTGGCAGTGCCGCTTGCCCTGGCACCCAGGAGTTCCTTGACCTCTGAGTGCCTTCGTACAACACCCTCACTGCCCACCCCCCCCCAAAAAAAACCTACCAAACTCACTGCCATTGAGTCAACTGGACTTATAGCAACCCATCCACGGGTTTCCAAGACTAGATCACCCAGTCTTCCTTCCAAGGAGTGGCTGGTGGGTTTGAACTGCCAGCCTTTTGGTTAGCAGTCAAATACCTTAGGCACTACACTATTGAGCTCCCTCTGTGGGAGGCAGATGAGGCAATCTACTTCTATAAAGATTTACAGCCTTGGAAACCTAATGGGGACCACTATGACATAGAATGAACTAAACGGCAGTATCTTTTTTAATCTTTATGGATGGATTTTAGTTGAAAGCAAAGAATACCAGAAATATGTTTACCTGAACAAGAGGATACTGCATGGTTTAAAATCAGGAAGGATATGGGTCAGGACTGTATCCTTTCATCATACTTATATGCAGATGAAAGAAATTTGCTTGCTGCAACTGAAGGTGACTTGAAGCACTTACTGATGAGGATCAAAGATGAGAGTCTTCAGTATGGATTACACCTCAACATAAGGAAAATGAAAATCCTCACAACTGGACCAATATGTGGCATTGTGATAAATGGAGAAAAGATTGAAGTTGTCAAGGATTTCATTTTACTTTTGTCTACAATCAACAGCCAACAAAGCAGCAGTCAAGAAATCAGATGTTGTATTGCACTGGGCAAATGTGCTGCAAAAGACCGCTCTAAAATACTGAAGAGCAAAGATGTCTCTTTTAACACAAGGGTGCACCTAATCCAAACTATGGTATTTTCAATAGCCTTGTGTGCATGTGAAAGCTGGACAATGAATAAGGAAGCTGGAAGAAGAGTCGATACTTTTGAGTTGTGGCGTTGGTGAAGAATACCGAAAGTACCATGGACTGCCAGAACTGACAAATCTGTCCTGGAAGAAGTACAGACAGAATGCTCCTTGGAAGCCAGATTGGCCAGACGTCGTCTCACCTACTTTGGTCATGTTGTCGGAAGGGACCATTCTCTGGTGAAGATATCATGCTTGGTAAGTGGAGGGTCAACGAAAGAGGGGAAGATCTTCAATAGATGGATTGACACAGTGGCTGCGACGATGACTCAAGCATAGCAAGGTTTGTAGGATGACACGGGATGGGGCAGCGTTTCCTTCTGTCGCATATGGGGTCGCCAGGAGTCAGAACGGACTACACTGCACTCAGCAACAACCTTCAGGAAGCTCACTGACTCATCTTTGTCATGCCTGGAGTGGGTTCGAACAGTTGCGCTGCGGCACCAGAGCTCCCCTGAGGAGTAAGTACATCGCATAGTGAAGGCTCCTAGGATGCAGCACAGCGGAGAGGTGTTCAGCACACGGTCACACAGGTGAACGGCTTCAAACGGCGCGCGTGGGCGGAGCCGGTGTGGACCGGAAGGAGCCGGTGTGGACGGGTCTGCGGGCGGGCCCGTCGGCGGACAGTTTCCAGGACAGATCTGGCGGGCAGAGGAGCCCGGCCGACACTCGACTGTGGAGGAAATGTGCGGCCGGGCGCACGCATCACAAACTGGGTCCCCGCCACCCCACCTCCTGGCGTCGAGCAGCGCCCGCCTCCTGGTGCGTATTTCCGGCGCGCCGGCGACGGGAGGGCTCAGTGTGCGGGCGAGTAATAAGTCAGAGGTCGCTTCCGGGAGCGGGGAGTGGCTACTGCGCGCGCGTCTCGGGCTGGGCTCAGCTAGTCGGTGTCCGATCCCGGCGGGAAGACACCATGCGGTTGGGCTCTGGGACCTTCGCCGTGTGCTGCGTCGCCATCGAGGTGCTCGGGGTCGCGATCTTCCTTCGGGGATTCTTCCCGGCTCCCGTTCGTTCTTCCTCCAGGCCGGAGCACCAAGCGGAACCCCCAGCACCAGAACCGTTGGCTGGTACGGGCCTACCTCCGTTCCGCCGGCGGACGCTCCTTCCTGGGCTCGAGTCGCTGCCTTGGAACAGGGCGGGGTGTTCCTTGCAGGCGCCCTTTTCCTCGGTCGACTCTTCCACTGCGGTCCTCAACCCCAGCAGCCTGTGGGCACCGCTCAGGCTTCTTTGCGTGTCAACCCCGAGGCCCACCCCTGCAGCCAGCGCTCCGGGCCCCTCCTTTCGGATCCCCACCTGCCTCCGCGTGCCCCCCGCTCTCCACATCCAGTGACCCCGCCATTTCCTGAGTAACCTTTGGTCACTCGTTTCTGGACTCTTTTTTGTGCGCTGGGACGCAGCAGATAAGCTTCCTGCCAGCCCCTTGGCGGTATCTTTCATGACTTTGTCCGGACCTCCCTTCCGTAGGTCCCTTAGCGGCCCTCAGCTGGCAGTGCATACTCCGTCAGGGTTCTCCGTCAGCGTGCCAGGTTCGCACAGTGCCCCCACTGACCGCGGACACATTTTGTAAATACTTGTCCATCCTCTGCCTGGAGCGGTGCGTTGTAGGTCTAGTCCCTAAATGCCTCACTCTGAGACCCTCATTAGGGACCCCTATCCCTGCACTTCACATCCCGGAAAACCTGCCGATTTCATCTCATCCCCACACCTGTTCCTGGCTCATTCCATTCCATTTTCGGATCCTCAAGGAGGACCTGCTGTTCTCTGGTTTACCACTCTAGCTAAGGACATGTACCTCCTGCTAGGGCTGGGGCCGGGACATGTGGAATGACAGGTTCTGGGCTGGACAAGGAATGGGAAGGTTCTGAAGGCCTTTGAGTGCTAAATAAAGTATAAGATTCAATTCCTGTTTTTTCTTTCAAACACATTTTAGGAGCCAGTTCCAACTGGACGACACTCCCCCCACCTCTCTTCAGTAAAGTTGTCATTGTGCTGATAGACGCCTTGAGGGACGATTTTGTGTTTGGGTCAAAGGGTGTGAAGTTTATGCCCTACACAACTTACCTTGTGGAAAAAGGATCATCGCACAGCTTTGTGGCTGAAGCAAAGCCGCCTACGGTTACTATGCCTCGTATCAAGGTAAACCTTTTGCCTTCATGCACTAGAAACTTGGCTCTCTCAGAGGTTCAGGGAGCTCTTGGTAACCTTCCACGGGAGATCCAGTTTTCACTGATTGGATATTAGTTGGGTGCTGTCAGCTTCACTGGGGCAACAGAATGCTGGGATTGTCTCAGAAATGGGATGGAACTGAGTCCCATGATTGGTGCCTCTTCCCAGGCCGCCAGAGCACGTGCTTTGTGGGAGGCAGAAGGTTGTGAGGTAGTGTGTAGAGCTACCTCATCCAGTCAGGCCAGCCTAGCCTGAGAGGTGCCGTCCTCCTTGGTGACTCACTGACCTCAGCGGCTCAGTTCAGACCCTAGGTTGAGAGGTGGAAGACCCTTGTAAGGTTGAGTGCCTGCTGTTCACTTTTCAGATGAGAAAACAAACCCAGAGAAGTTAAATGATGTGTCCAAAATTGTACAATGACTAAAGCGGTCTATCTGGCTGTGAGGGTTATTGCTACTACTTCTGTATAAACCTTTAGGTGTTCAGCTTAGTGATGACAGGTAGTACACTACCCAAGTGTTTGAGATGCCTAGAGGTATAGCATAGTGGCTAAAGCACTTGACTGCTAACCAGAAGGCTGGCAGTTCAAACCCACCAGCCACTCCTCGGAAGGAAGGTTGGGCAATCCTACTTCGGTAGTGATACTGCCTCGGAAACCCAAGGAGGGATCGCTATGAGTCGGGACCGACTCGACGGCACATAACAACAACAACAACAGAGGTATAGCGTGCTGGAGCTACCTGGAGGTGTGGTGCGCTGGAGGTGCGGTGTGGTAGTGGTACCTGCAGGTGTGTTGTGCTGGAGGTACCTGGAGGTGAGGTGGCTGGAGTGTGGTGTGCTGGAGGTATGGCCTGCTGGAGTGTGTTGCACCAGCATGCAGCACGCTGGAGGTGCAGAGTGCTTTCCCTGAGGTTGAAGTAAACCTCTGCTGAGGGACTTAACAGTTTACTGAACAGCTGCTGGCTGACAGTGGAGGGGTTACAGTTAGGAAAAATTGTGTCTGTGCCTTCTTGGAGCCCTTCACCAAATGAACATAACCCTACAGTTAGACGGTGGGGTTAGTGCAGTGATTGATGGAAAGGCTCAGGATGGAGCAGCGGAGATGGATGGGGCTCACTTTAGCTGGGGGGTCAGAAAAGCCTGTCTCAGGAGGTGATGTTGGAGCTGAGACTGGAAGGAAGAGTAGAGGGGTGAGGTGGAGAGGGCTTGCTTGCAGGTGTGCTGCATGTTAGTGTGGTGTGACTGTCTCAGGCAGAGCCTTATATCCAGGGCCGATCAGGTGACACCTGACTGTTTGCTGAGAGGGGGCTGCTGCTTTACTTACTGATTGAAGGTTTGAGGGCGGCATTTAGTAGGTGCTTGATAAACGTTGAGTAAAATGGTCTGGGGCTGAGGGATTGGTGCCACATCTCTGCTGACTGTTACTTGGTTTTCCCCCCTGGATGTGCGTGTCCTTCGTGCAGCAGTGTTTACTGAGTGTTCACATGTAGCACACGTGGTTGTAGACGAGAAGGATGGTGTGATGAGCGAGATAGGACAGCCCCGCCCTCATGGAGCTTACTTTCTAATGGGGGGGCAGGGATATGTAAGTATACATTCAGATCACCAAGATAGTTCGAGGGTGAAGGAGGCCATGAGTGACATCAAGGAGGACTGTGATGGGGGTGGAGCAGCTGTGGCCTCTGAGCGGCCATCACTTTTGCTGAGACCCGTCCTGTGAAATCTGGAAGAATCCATGTGGCTCCTGGACATCAGGAACACCTGGCACTTGTTTGTTCTCAGATGTGTGGGAGAAGCCCTTTCTCTTTCATTCTGTTCAGGAAACTGTTACCAGGAATCCAGGTGACGTGGAGTGAGCAGACAGGTCCCAGCTTGTTTATGTTTGTACGTTGGCCAGTGCTGTTCCTGCGGCATCAGCCACTGTTACCAGGAATCTCTAGGTTCCTGCAACATCAGCCTCCAGCCCATTTTGCTCCCTCAGCTCTGTCTGTGGAGCCTCACTCCAGAGTCATTTTATTTTGTCTTGTTTTGTTCTCAGTTCTTTGCATGGAAGAGTTGGGACAGGATGGGTGTGACCAGAGTCAGAGTTGCACAGCTCTGGATTTGGAGGGGGTGTTGTTGGCCAACGAGTATGTCCTTTGCCTCGCCTCCAGTTAGAGAAAGACTTAATTGTTCAGCGTTCATATCACGATAGCACACCAACATCGACGTTGCAACGCTGCAGTGCTTTTAGATGTCAAGATGCAACAGCTTTTTACACTCTGTAACAGCTTTAGGGGGCTCTGGTGGCCCAGTGGTTAAAGCATTCTGCTGTTAACCAAGAGGTTGGCTGTGGAAACCCACCAGCTCTCTGTGGCAGAAAGATGAGGCAGTCTGCTTCTATGAAGATTATGGCCTTGGAAACCCTGTGGTGCAGTTCCATTCTGTCCTCTGGCGGCGCTGTGGGTCGGAATGGACTCCAGGGCAGTGGGTGTGGTTTGGGCTTTGCTTCTGTGAAGATTGACAGCCTTGGAGACCCTGTGAGCAGTTCCATTCTGTGCTCTAGGGGCGCTGTGGGTCAGAATCAATTCCATGGCAGTGAATGTGGGTTTTGGTGTTAATTGAGGTTTCAGTGGCTCCTCTTTCTTCAGGGAATTTATGGTCACAGCAGAGTCTGTGCTGGTCACTGACTCTGTGCCAGGCATGGCAGTGACCACAGAGCACAGCCTTTTCTCATGCACTCTCATCTCAGCCCTGGGAGCCAGGCCCGGGATGCTTGGCCCCCAGCTTCTGCTGCCACACTGCATTACAGACAGACTGGGTCAGGCTTCCCTTTAAGTGGGGTCTGCAGAGCTCCAGGGGGGCATGAGGCTTGAGCTGCCCCTGGAGTTCCTGGACTCCTGCCTTCAGCCCAAGTGTTGCCATGTCTCCTTGGTAAGCGGACACCACCACACAGTGCCCCGCCTTAGAAGTGTCCGGCAGCCCGGGTGGCATGAAGAGGAGCACCTTACAAAAGTCATAATGGAAAGGATGGTGTGGTAGTTAAGGTTGTGTGTCAACTTGGCTGGGCCTGGTTGAGTGGCTAGGCAACTGAATGTAGTATTCTCCATGATGAGGCTGGTAATCAACTCCATGGTGGAATCTATTGGAGCAGCTGAGTAGCTGCCCTAGAGATGTGATCTGCTTCCTGTAAATAAGAAACAGCTTTGGGAATGGTCTCTAGCCTATGGCACGCTTGAACCCTGCATGTAGCCATGTTGTTCAGCAGCCTGCCATGCTCTGCCGACCTTGGGACTTTCAATGGACTTGAATCAATGGCCTGCTGTGTTGCTTGGTGACATTGGGACTGTGCCTTTTCACTTGCCAACCTTGGGCTTGTCAGTGTCAGCAGCCGGCAACTGTCTGAGTGAAGAAAAGCCTCCAGCTTCAGTGGACTGGGAGCAGGAGGCAGAACTGAAGCCCAAGGTTGAGGGGCTTTCACCCAGCCCCTAGCTCCTGGCAGTTTGAACTTGGACTTAAAGCCTCTAAAACCGTAAGGGAATACACTCCCGTTTGTTCAAGCATTCCGTTTGTTTTATCTTCTGCTAGAGCAGCACAAAGGTAACCAAAACAGATGGCCAGGTTGTCATTGTGTGTCATCAACTCGTGGCGACCTTATGTACGATGGAACGAAACAGATGGGACTACATGAAAACTGAAAACTGCCACATGGCAGAATAGTCAGCTGACTGGTAGAAACCTGGAGAAAATCTTTGTAGGGGCACAGCAAGATGTGACATCCATCACATACAGAAAATGGAACTGAGGCCAGACAAGCCAGTGGAAACCCACATGGGAAACCCAAAACCAAAACACCCGGCCCACTGCCACCGAGTTAGTTTGGACTCATAATGACCCTGGAGGACGGAGTAGAACTGCCCATAGGGTTTCCAAGGCTGTGAATGTTTATGGAAGCAGACTGCCTCATCTTTCTTCTGTGGAGTGGCTGGTAGGTTTGAATTGCCAACCTTTTTGTGTGCAGCCCAATGCTTTAACTACAGTGCCACTGGAACGCCTTGGGAAACCAAAAAGAGGTAAGAAATCCTGAAAGGAAGAAGTTGAAAGGCCCAGGAAGCACAACAAGAGACCTTCTGCTTCACTGATCGCAAGAGCAGGCGGACGGGGAGCAGTCCATCAGGCCAGTTTCTGTCTGTCGTGCTGTGAAAATGTGAAGCTCAGTCGTGTGTAGTCTGTACCAGGAAGGGGTGCACAGGCGTTGAAAATGCCCTGGGGCTGAACATGCATGGACTTAGCCATTCTGCAGAGTAGTATCTGTCGCCGTTAACAGGATCCAGCTGTTTGTCATCAAAAAGGAGGACAGCCATTCCTGTGTTGGTGGGAACACTTGTTGTTGTTGTTGTTATGTGCTGTGGAGTCGGACCCAACTCATAGCAACCTCTCTTTGGGTTTCTAAGGCAGTATTACTACGGAATTAGATTGCGACATCTTCCTTCTGAAAAGTGGCTGGTGGGTTTGAACTGCCAGCCTTCTGGTTAGCAGTCAAGTGCCTTTAGGCACTACGCTACCAGAGCTCCTGTGGAAGGGCCAGCTGGCTGTCTCTCCTCTGGCAGCAGGTTTGTGCACCCCGTGAGGAGCTCGTTTCTCCTCCCTTCCTTGTCCTCTGTCCTGCACATCCCTGCATCCCAGCTTCATCTCTGGACACTTCTCATGTCCCGTCCTCTCCACCTAAGTACAACCCCACCCTGGCAATGCTTCTCTGCAACTGCAGCCCTGGCTCCCCACTTCCTTGCCTTTTCTCCTCCAAAGAGGTCTTCGTACCCACTCTCCACTTCCTCACCTCCCACTCCTGTGCCCATGCCAGGTGGATCTTTGCCCACATCCCACCTCCAGAAGGCACCCCTGAGGCCATACCAAAACTCATTGCTGTGGCGTTAACTCACCGTACCCCTACAGGACAGAGTAGAATGGCCCCATAGGTTTTCCAAGGGTGTCATCTTTACGGGAGCAGGGTGCCGCATCTTCCATGGAGCAGCTGGGAGGGTTGAGCTGCCAAACTTCGGTCAGCAGCCAAGTACTTTACCACTGTACTGCCATGGCTTCTACGTAGGAGCCGCCTTAATTTGCTGAGCTCCAGGCATTCCCAGTCCCATCCTTGCTGGTCACCTTCCTCGCAGCTCTCTCCTGTCCTGGCTTGCTTGTGAGCCCTGGCCGTCCCCTGTCAGCCTCCTTCCCAGTGGGCCCTCCCCTCTGCAGACTCTAGGGGTTTGTGTGATACGCGTGGGCAAACGTGTCAGCATCAGGCTGCAGGTTTCTCCCATGGTTCGTTCTTTGGTTCCAGGGTCTGTATGCCCACCAGCTGTGGACACTTGCCTGGGTCATCTCTGCAGTTTCCGGCCTTGGTGAACACCCCACTTCTGCTGTTCCTTGCCCTGAGCACTGGGGCTCTTGAGGGTGCCCGTCAGCTGCGGAGGGCTGAGAGGTTCTTGCCATTTCTTCCTCCCTCACCAGTATCCAGTCCTGTAGGTCCTTCGGGCCTGGTGGTTTTTCCTCCCTAACACCTCCCCAGTCTGTGCCCATTGCTCCTCATCCCACTGCCCCCACCAACCTGCTGTCCTCTGAGGCTTGTCCCGTCCCTCCCTCATCCCCACTGCCCCACCCTGGCCTGCGGTAACCTCCCACCTGGATGGAAGTCTGCCAGCAGCTCTCTTGTCTGGCCCAGTCCAAGCCCAGTTAGCCTTGCTGTTCCACCTCTCAACACATAGTGGCCTGCTCTGCTTACATTAACACTGATGTCCTCACCACCCCTAGGTCTGTGTCCTGCTTGTCTGTCTCCATCCTCGTCTGTGTCTTCTGGCGCACATGACATACTTTCAGATCCTCAAACACCTGCCCTTCCCTGTGGGGCCTCTGTAGGCTGCATCTTGGGAGCACCACCTACCTAGGCAGTCTTCTTCCCTGGCTCTCAGCTCAGGCCACTTCCACAGGAGGCTCTTAGCAGAAATATCCATTACGGACCACTTGGTTAAGGGCACACTTTGTAGCTATTAAAACATGAAGTAGCCTTTCTGTGATTTACGGAGAGGTTTATGATAGTAATGGGGAAACAAAAGCAAGCTGGGGAATCATTTGTGTAGTTTACCATTTTGGTCAGAAATGTGGTTATTTACATAAAGAAAACATCTGAAAGAATACTTAGAAAAAATACCTGGTTATCTTCAGGGAGTGGAATTTTGAGGTTAGAGACTTGCCTGTTCATAAAGCGGTTCATTGAGGTTTAATTTCCAGACTGTACCACACACACCCTTTGGTTTGTTCATTCTCACCCATCAGATGGTTTATTTTCATGTGTGGTGAAAGTGTGCACAACAGAATCTTCACCAGTTGAGTCGTTTCTACACACAGTTCAGCGACGTGAGTTCCCTTCCTCATGTACAGCCATTACTGCTGCCCTTTTCTTTCTTTTTTTTTTTTATTAGGATTTGGGTGAAGATTTATAGAGTAAATTCACTTTTCATACAGCAGTTCACATATACTTTGTCTCATGTCATTGACCAAAATTTACAATGCAGCAGCTCCCCTCCCACTTCCTCCCCATAGTTACCTCCTCCCAGTGTCCATCCCTTCATACTCTTCTGCACCCTGAGCTATCTCCCTGTGCATAAGCAGCCCTTCCTTCTCCCATGATTGTTCTCTCCAGGGCGTGTGTCTACTTGAGGTAAATGTTTAACTCACTGCTGCCCTTTTCATTGTTCCATCATTGTAAGCACAGACTCGGTGCCCCCTTTACCCCTCCCTCCCAACCCTGGTAACCACTAAGGATCTTCGGTTTCTGTGTATTATTTTCTATAAAGGAGATCGTACAGTCTTTATCGTTTTGTGACATTTTGCTCAGGGTGTGTTCAAGGTCAGTCAGCGTGTGCCTGGCGTGAGGATGTCATCCTTCCTTCTGGCTGAAGGGTGTTCTGCTGTGTGGGTGTCTTCATTCACCCGTCAGTGGTCAGATTGGTTTTCCCTCTTTTGGCTATAGAAACTCTGGTAGCATAGTACCTAAGGCACTTGACTGCTCACCAGAAGGCTGGCAGTTCAAACCCACCACCCACTCCTCGGAAGGAAGGTTGGGCAATCTACTTCTGGAGTGATACGGCCTCAGAAACCCAAGGAGGGGTCGCTGTGAGTCAGGGCCGACTCGTTGGCACACAACAACAACAACTTTTGGCTATGGCAGAAAGCTGCGATGAACACTGGTGGGCAGTTCTCTGTTCACGTTCCTGCCTTCACTGCTGGGTGTATACCTAAGGGTGGGGTTGCTGGGTCATGTACTAGTTCTGTGTTAACTTTCTGAGGGACTGGTAAACTGTTTCCACAGTGGCTGCACCATTTATATTTCCACAGCAGTGGACAGGGGTTCTGGTTTCTCCACAACCTCGCCAACACTCGCTGCTGTCTCTTTTCATGATCATTGCCCTTCTGATGGTTGTGAGGTGACATGTTGGCGTGGTTTTGATTTACATCTCCCTAATGACTAGATTTTTATCTTTCCCTAATGATTAGTGAGCCACTCCTTGGAAGGAAGATGGGGCAATCTACTTCCGTAGTGATACTGCCTCGGAAACCCAAGGAGGGGTCGCTGTGAGTCAGGTCCGACTCAATGGCACATAACAACAACAATGATTAGTGAAGGAGCTCTGGTGGTGCAGCACCTAAGACATTTGACTGCTAACCAGAAGGCTGGTGGTTCAAACCCCACCAGCCACTCCTTGGAAGGAAGATTGGACAGTCTACTTCTGTAGTGATACCACCTCAGAAACCAGAGGAGGGGTTGCTGTGAGTTGGAGCCAATTCAGTGACAGTGAGTTAATGACTGGTGAAGGAGCTCTGGTTGTGTACTAGTTAAGGCATCTCATTGTAACCAGAAGGCCAGTGGTTGGAACCCGTCAGCTGCTCCTTGGGAGAAAGATGTGGTAGTCTGTTTCCATAAAGATCGACAGCCTTGGAAACCCTACAAGGCAGTTATCTCTGTTCTCCAGGGGTGTTGTGAGTCAGAATCGACTCAGTGGCAGTGGACTTGGGTTTTGTATTTTAACTGTAAGTGTATGTCTCTGAAGTTTAAACACAACTTGTGTTCTTTAACCCCTGTGTGAGTAAGGTTAAATAAAACCGTGTTTTTCTGTAGAACTCTCCTGTCTGGGTCAGAGGTGCTATAGACATTTTTGCAGAGGTGACAGGCTGTGTTAGATGACAGAGGCTGTCTGCAAGGCACAGTGGGGTCCCTCAGGATAAAGGGATGTTTGCTTAGACTCTAGCTGGAAGCTCAGTCACGGAAATAGGCTGTGTGGAATGCTCTTCCCGATCTTCATGCCACGGCAGGGCCTCTTGGTGCCTCAGCTGGATGTCCTAGGTGCCCAGAGGTCCTGCCTGGACATCTGTCCTGCCTGGGCATCTGTCCCACCTCCCTGCTTAGATGCCCATGGTGCCCGGAAGCCCTGACTGGGCAGCTCTCACGCCCTCCGGCTCTGGCAGCCCCTGAGCATGAGGGGGGCTGCAGAGCGAGGGGACTGAGGATGTAAAGGGGTTTTCCCTTGGCCCTTCACGCCAGCAGGAGCCTGCCTTAGTGCTCTGGGGCTGCTGTAACAGAAGTCCCACATGTGGGGGCTCCAGCAAACAGGAATTTGTGCTCTCACAGTGAGGAGGCTAGAAGTCGGAATTCAAGGCGCAGGCTCTAGAGGAAGGCTCTCTCTGTCAGCTCTGGGGGAGCGTCCTTGTCCCTTGGCACCTTGGTCTTCATGTGACGTGACATCTGGCTTCCCCCAGCAGCACTTTGCTTGTTTAATCTCTTCAATATCTCTAAAGGGGTTGACTTAAAACACATCCTACACTAACCCATTACCAAAAGGGATTATGACCAGAGGTACAGGAGTTGGATTACCAACATAGTTTTTGGGGGACAGAGTTGAGTGCATAACAAGCCCCATAAACTGGTGTTTGTTTAGACCCAGACCCTTGAGGGGCCCCCATGAGACATCAGCATCTTGGGGTTGGGGCACACCGTGTCCATTGTTCTGCCTGCATTCTTTACTTTGCCATTGAGCACAGGGACAGGGATGAAGTTAATCCTCTTCCTCTTCCTAATAGGGGAGGAGCTCTGCTAGCATAGTACCTAAGGCACTTGACTGCTAACCACAAGGCTGGCGGTTTAAACCCACCAGCCACTCTTCAGAAGGAAGATGGGGCAGTCTACTTCCGTAGTGATACTGCCTCAGAAACCCAAGGAGGGGTCGCTATGAGTTAGGTCTGGCTTGAGGGCACATAACAACAACAACAGTAGGGGTGGGAAGAGGTAGGGATCTGGCCCCGCCTTGGCCCCTCCTCAGAAGGCCCTGCCCCTGCCAGGCCCACTTTGCACCAGGTTTACTCTCCTGCGGCAATGGCCCTGAGAGCCCTGGCTTAGTCCACTGTCACTTCCCTGGAGGTGAGTCCATTGAAAGGTCAGGCGTCTACTCTCAAAGCTTCTGTGCCAGACGCAGACTCCTGCTGCTGACGCTTGCTGCACAGGCATCTGTCCACACTCATTCACTGGTCCCACAGGCTTCCCCGGGGCTCCTGTGTGCCAGGGCCGTGAGCTGTTCCCACCCCACAGGCTGAGGCAGGGTGGGGCTGGCAGCAAGCTCAATGCATTTTCAGGTGGGGTCAACTGCTGCAGTCGCTGACCTGGGAATTGGCAGCTGTGGGTGGGCAGCCTCTCCAGGGAGGTGGCCTCAGTGGAGCTGAGTACTGTGTGCAGAGGAGGGCCAAGCAGAGGGAGCCAAGAGCTGGCCCAGGAGAGCTTGTTCATTTGCAGGACGGAAGTAAGGCAGCAGCACAAAGGTAGGCCCTGTGTCTGGGGTGAGGATTTGGAGTTGATTTTAATGGCAGTGGAAAGGGGCTGGAGGCTTGAAGCTTTGTTAGTTGGCATCGAGTTGGCTCTGACTCATGGCGACCTTCTGTGTCACAGAACGAAACATAGCCCAGTCTGCACCATCTTCATGTTTGTTGGCATATGTGAGTCTGTTGTTGAGGCTGTTGTGTTCCTCATTGCCTCTGACCCACTACTAAACATGATGTCCTTTTCTTGCTATTGGCCTTCACGGGTGACATGTCCAAAGTAAGCGAGCCAATGTCTTCTGGGAGCATTCTGGTTTTATTTCTTCTAAGACTGATTCAATGGTACTTTGGGCAGTCCACGGTATAGTCAGTATTCTTCACCAATGCCACGATTCGAACACATCTATTCTTACTGGCTCCCTTTTTCCTTGTCCAGCTTTCACATGCATATGAGGCAGTTGAGAAGATCATGGCCTGGGTTAGGCGCACATTAGTCATCAAAGTGGCGTCTTTGCTTTTTAGAACTGGAAAGTCTTTTGCAGCAGATTTGCCCAGTTGCCACACGGCCTTTGATTTCTCGACTGTTGCTTCCATGGATGTCGATTGTTGGTCCAAGTAGAATGAATCATTGACTACTTCAATTCCTTTGTTTATTGTGATGTTTTCATTGTGTAGATAGTACTCTGGCTTCTGTCTGGAGAGTAGGTTATAGAGAAGCAAGAATGGAGATGATGGCGGATGGTGACGTTTAGGCGACGGTGGTGGCAGCTTGGATGGGTGATGGCAGGGAAGGTAGAAGTGGAGTGCTTCAAGGTGTGTTCTGGAGCAGAGCTACTCACATGGAGCCCACAGGCCCAATGGTGTTGGTCTTTGATCAGAGAGTTTATGGTGCAGTAAGAGATAAGTGCAGAAATTGAGAGTACCAAACCAAAACCAAACTCAGTGCCATCAAGTTGGAGCTGACTCATAGCGACCCCTCCTTGGATTTTCGAGGCAGTATCACTACGGAAGTAGATTGCCCAGTCTTCCTCCTAAGGAGTGGTGGGTGGGTTTGAACTGCCAGGCTTCTGGTTAGCAGTCAGATGCCTTAGGCACTACACCGTTAGAGCATGTAAAAACTTCTCAGCAGCTTGACAGCAATTTTATTGGAACCAGTAGTGCAAAGTTGAGGTTTATATTCTGTATGCCTTTGGTTAAACTGCTGGTCCCTGATGGATTTGAAACTTAAAAGCAAACAATAATTGGTCCTTGACAGCAAGTAGTTTGAAATGCCCTGTTGAGAGAGAGCCCCAGGCTTGTCACAGGGCTGGCTGAGGAACACAGGAGCCAAAGATGAGTTCTTACTAAGAGTCTGATGTTGCCTTTTCCTGGAAAACTAGCAAACGAAGGGGGACATTTTGGTGTATATTTGTGTAGGGAGCAGGCAATTGCCCATGGCCTGCTAAGCCATCCAAGCAAGTGTACAAGTGTGGGACTCTGGGAAGAAGCTAAGGCTAGAACCATCAGAAGGTGGACAGGGCGTACACTGTTAATGCCCAGCGTCCTTGCACTTGGTTTCCCTGAGTGCCTTCGGGAATTTCTTGACAGCGGAGGCATCTGTGCCTATTGCTTTCTGACTTTGGTATCTGGATAATGGCGGCCCATAGAATGAGTTGGAAGTGTTGCTTCTCATCTGTCTTCTCATAGACTTTGTGTAGGATTGGTATTATTTCATCTTTAAATGCTTGAAAGGATACACCAGTAAAGCCATTTGGCCCGAAGGTTTTCTGTGTTGGAAGAGTTTTAATTACTGATTCAGTGTCTTTGTTACCAGATTGTGTGTTTTTTCTTGAGTCACTTGTAGTTGTTTATGCCTTTTGAGGAAGCCATCCATTTCATGCAAGTTGTCGAATTTTGGCATAAAGTTGTTCCTGATACTCCAGTATGATCCTTCCAGGTTTTTGTAGGGTCAGTGGTGCCACCTCCTCTTTGATTCCTGCTTTTGGTGATCTCTGTCTTCTCTCTTTTTTTCTTCATTAGTACAGTGAAAGTTTTGTAAATTTTGTTGATCTTTTCCAAGAAACAACTTTTGGTTTTATTGATTTTTCTCTATTACTTTTCTGCTTTCGATTTTATTGATTTCTGTTGTAATCTTTATTGTTCCCCACCTTCTTGCTTTAGTTTGCTCTTTATATTCCAGATATTTCCACTCGTCTGTCAGTCTTTTGTACCGTGGTGGCTTGCATGTTGCTGTGAGGCTGGAGGCTGTGCCACTGGTATTTCAAATAGCAGCAGGGTCACCCATGGTTGACAGGCTTCAGTGGAGCTTCCAGGCTAAGCCAGGCTCGGAAGAAGAAAGGGGGCATCCATTTCTCAAAGTACTGGCCAGTGAAAACTTTATGAATAGCAGTGAAACACTCTCTGATATATTACTGAAAAACTTGATGAATAGCCCTGAAACATTGTCTGATATAATGCCGGAAGATGAGCTCCTCAGGTCAGAAACCACTTAAAATACAACTGGGGAAGAGCTCCCTCCTCAGCGTACAGTTGACCTTAATGACATGGATGGAGTAAAGCTTTTGGGATCTCCATTTGCTGATGTGGCATGACTCAAAATGGGAAGAAACAGCTGCAGACATCCATTAATAAGTGGAACATGGAATGTAGGAAGTATGAATCTAGGAAAATTGTTGTTGCTAGGTGCTGTCAAATTGGCTCCAACTCTAAGCGACCCTGTGTACAAAACGGTGAAGCACTGCCTAGTCCTGTGCCATCCTCACAGTCCTTGTTACACCTGAACCCATCGTTGCAACCACTGTGTCAGTCCATCTTGTTGAGGGCCTTCCCCTTTTTCATTGACCCTCCACTCTACCAAGCATGATATCCTTCTCCAGAAGTTGTCAGAAATGAAATGGAATGCATAAAGGGTCAATATCCTAGGCATTAGTGAGCTGAAATGGACTGATTTTGGCCCTTTTGAATCAGACAACCATATGACCTGCTATGCTGGGAATGACAAATTGAAGAGGAGTGGTGTGGCATTCATCGTCACAAAGAGCGTTTCAAGATCTGTCCTGAAGTACAACGTTGTCAGTGATAGGATAATATCCATACACCTACAAGGAAGACCAGTTAATACTACTATTGTTCAATTTATGCACCAGCCACCAGAGCCAAAGATGAGGAAATTGAAGGTTTTTACTAACATCTACAGTCTGAAATTTATCAAACGTGCAATCAAAATGTATTGATCATTACTGGTGATTGGAATGCAAAAGTTGGAAACAAAGAAGCAGCATTGGTAGTTAGAAAATATGGCCTTGGTGATAGAAATGATGCTGGAGATGCCATGATAGAATTTTGTAAGACCAGCTTATTCATTACAGATACCTTTTTTCAACAACATAAGTGGTGGCTATATATGTGGATCTCACCAGATGTAATACACAGGAATCAGATCAAATACATCTGGGAAAGAGGCGATGGAGAACCTCAGTATCTTCAGCCAAAGCAAGGCCAGGAGCTCACTGTGGAACAGACCATCAATTGCTCGTATGCAAGTTCAAGTTGAAGCTGTTGTTGTTAGGTGACATCGAGTCGGCTCCAACTCATAGTGCACCCGTGTACAACAGAGCAAAACACTGCCCAGTCCTGTGTCAACTTCATAATCCTTGCTAAACCTGAGCCTATTGTTGTAGCCACTGTGTCAGCCCATCTCGTTGAGGACCTTCCTCTTTTTTGTTGACCCTTCAATTTGTTGTTGTTGTTAGGTGCCGTCGAGTCATCTCTGACTCATAGTGACCCTATGCACAGCAGAACAAAACAGTGCCCAGTCCCACGCCAGCTCAGCGATCCTTGCTATACCTGAGCCCATCGTTGCAGCCACTATGTCAGTCTGTCTTGTTGAGGGCCTTCTTCTCTTTCATCAACTGTCCACTTTACCGAGCTTGAGATCTTTCTCCAAGAAATGGTCCCTTCTGACAACATGACCAAAATACGTCAGATGAAGTCTGGCCTTTCTCGCTTCCAAGGAGCATTCCAGCTGCACTTCTTTCAGGACAGATTTGTTAGTTCTTTTGGCAGTCTATGGTACCTTCAGTATTCTTCACCAGCACCACAACTCAAAAGCATCAACTCTTCTTCAGTCTTCCTTATTCATTGTCCAGCTCCCACAAGTATATGAAGCAATTGAAAATGCCATGGCTTGGGTTAGGCACACCTTAATCTTCAAGGAGACATCTTTGCTCTTCAGCACTTGAAAGAGGTCTTTTGCAGCAGATTGGCCCAGTGCAATATGTCGTCGGATATTGTGGTAGTTATGTTTGTGTGTCAACTTGGCTGGGCCTGGTTGAGTGGCTGGGCAGCTGGTGGTAGTTATTCCCCATAATGAGACTGGCAGTCAGTTCCATGGTGGGATCTACCGTAAGCAGCTGAGTAGCTGCCTTTGGGATGTGGTCTGCTTCCTGTATATAAGGAGAAGCCTTGGGAATGGTCTCTGGCCTTTGACATGCTTGAACCCTACATGTAGCCATGTCGTTGCTCGGCAGCCTACTACACTCTGACGATCTTGGTACTTACAGTGGACTTAAGTTAATGGCCTGCCATGTAGATTGGTAACATCGGGAGCCTTTTTACTTGTCAACCTTGGGGCTTCTCAGCCTCAGCAGCCAGCCGCTGTCTGAGTGAAGAAATGCCTCTAGCTCCAGTGGGCTGGGAGCAGGAGGCAGAGCTGGACCCCAAGCTTGAGGGGCTTTGACCCAGTCCCTAGAGCCTGGCATTTTAAACTTGGGCTTAAAGCCTCCAAATTGTAAGAATAAACTCCTATTTGTTAAGACCATCCCATTTGTTGTATATTCCTGTCAGAGTGGCACGAGGTAACCACAACAGATGTCTTGACTGCTCCTTCCATTGGTGTTGATTGTGGATCCAAGTAATATGAAATCTTTGACAACTTCAGTTTTTTTTTCTCCTTTTATTGTGATGTTGCTTACTAGTCCAATTGTGAGGATTTTCGTTTTCTTTATGTTGAGATGTAATCCATACTGCAGGCTGTAGTCTTTAATCTTCATCAGTAAGTACTTCAAGTCATCCTCACTTTTAGCAAGCAAAGTTGCATCATCTGCATATCACAGGTTGATAATGAGTCTTCCACCAAACCTGAGTTGCATCTTCTTCATATAACCCAGCTTTACAACCCTGACACACTCCCTACCTGATTTTAATCCATGCATTGTCCCCTTGTTCTGTTGGAATGATAGCCTCTTGGTCTTTGTTCTGTTGGAATGATACCCTCATGAGCACAATTAAGTGTTCTGAAATTCCCATTCTTCTCAATTTTATCCATAATTTGTTATGATCCACACAATCAAATGCTTTTGTACAGTCAATAAAAACACAAGTAAACATCTTTCTAGTATTCTTGCCTTCCACAGCCAAGATCCATCGGACATCAGCAATGATATCCTTCATTCCATGTCCTCTTCTGAATCCAGCTTGTATTTCTGGGAATTCTCTGTCACTATACTGCTGTAACTACTTTTAAATTATGTTCAGCAAGATTTTACATGCATGTGATATTAATGATATTGTTTGATAATTTCCACATTCTGTGGGATCATCTTTCTTTGGAATGTGTACAAATACGGATCTTTTTCAGTCAGTTGGCCAGGTAGCTGTCTTCCAAATTTGCTGGCACAGATGAGTGAGTGCCTCCAGCACGGCATGTTGTTGACACATCTCTGGATATTCGGTCAATTCCTGGAGCCTTGTTCTTCGAGAATTCCTTTACTGCAACTTCAACTTCTTCCTTTAATACCATTGGTTCTTGATCACATGCCAATTCCTGAAATAGATGAACATCAACCAATTCTTTATGGTACAGTGACTCTGTGTATTCCTTCCATCTTCTTTTGATGTTTCCTGCGTCATTCACTATTTTGTCCATAGAATCTTTCAATACTGTAACTTAAGGCTTGAATATTTTCTTCAGTTCTTTCAGCTTAAGAAATGCCAAGTGTGTTCTTCCCTTTTGGTTTTCTAACTCCAGATCTTTGCACATTTCATTGTAATAATCAACTTTGTCTTCTCAAGCTGCTCTTTGAAATCGTCTGTTCAGCTGTTTTAAGTTGTCATGTTCTTCCATTTCCTTTAGCTACTCTTCATTCGGGGGAAGTTTCAGAGTCTCTTCTGACATCCATTTGGTCTTTTCTTCATTTCCTGTCTTTTTAATGACCTTTTGCTTTCTTCATGGATGATGTTCTTCATGTCATCCCATGATTCCTCTGGATTTCAGTCATTGGTGTTCAGTGCATCAAAGCTGATTTTTAGATGGTCTCTAAACTAAGGAGGGATATAATCAAGGTCATATTTTGGCCCTTGTGGACTTGTTTTAATTGTCTTCAGCTTCAGTTTGAACTTGCATATGAGCAGTTCCCTGTATGCTTCTGGCCTTACTGAGTTTGCTGAAATCTTTTTGAAGATCATTCAAAAACAGTTACAGGAGCATATTGACAGGGAACTTTGAGAAAAAGCAAGCTGGATGCAGAAGAGGATATAGAACGAGAATATTATTACTGATGTCTGATGGATCTTGGCTGAAAGCAAAGAATACCAGAAAGATATTTACTGTTACTGAGTATGCAAAAGCATTTGACTCTGTGGATCATAACAAATTATGGATAACATTGAGAAGAATGGGAATTCCTGAACACTTAATTGTGCTTAAGAGGAACCTGACATAGACCAGGAGGCTGTTGTTCACAGAGAACAAGGGGAAACTGCATGGTTTAAAATCAGGAAGGGAGTGTGTTGGGGTTGTATCATTTCACCACACTTAGTCAATCTGTATGCTGAGCCAATAATCTGAGAAGCTGGACTATATGAAGAGGAACATAGCATCAGGATTGGAGGAAGACTCATTAACAACCTGTGGTATGCAGATGACACAACTTTGCTTGCTGAAAGTGAGGATGACCTGAAGCACTTACTAATAAAGATTAAAGACTACAGTCTGCAGTATGGGTTACATCTCAATATAGGGAAAACAAAAATCCTCACAACTGGCCCAGAGAACAGCTTCATGATAAATGGAAAAAAGATTGAAGTTGTCCAGGACTTCATATTGCTTGGTTCTACAATCAACACCACTGGAAGCAACAGTGAAGACATTAGATGATGTATTGCATTGGGCAAATCTGCCGCAGAAGACCTCTTTGAAGTGCTGAAGAGTGAAGACATCTCCTTGAAGACTAAGGTGTGCCTAACCCAAGCTACGGTATTTTCAGTCGCCTCTTGTGCATGTGAGAGCTGGACAGTGAATAAGGAAGACCGAAGAAGAGTTAATACTTTTTTTTTTAATTATTTTATTTTATTTATTGTGATTTGGGTGAAGATTTACAGAGCAAATTCACTTT
>NW_006922341.1:349474-404793 GCF_000298275.1 Orycteropus afer afer
CAGACCGCAGCTCCATGTGTCTCCTTTTTTTTTTTTTTCACGCAAATTCTTCTGCTAGTTGGGGTTTAGTCCACTTTTGTATCCTTCCCTTCAAGGCTCAGGGGTGCAAGATTATCTTCTGTGTCTGTGTTAATTGGTTTTCCTTTTCTTTGTTGAAGGAGGTCTGTGCAGTCGTTCTGCCTAGTCCGCCATTTTGCCGGAACTCCAAGAGTTGATACTTTTGAGTTGTGGTGTTGGAGAGGAATGCTAAGAATGCCATGGATTGCTAAAGGGACTAACAAATCTTTCCTGGAAGAAGTGCAGCTGGAATGCTCCTTGGAAGCGAGAATTGCCAGACTTGTGTGACCTACTTCGGGCATGTTGTCAGAAGGAACCATTCCCTGGAGCAGGATGTCATGCTGGTAAATGGAGGGTCAGCGATAGGAAGGCCCTCAACAAGGTGACTGACGCAGTGGCTGCAATGATGGGCTCAGGGACAGCAAGCGTCGTGGAGCTGGCACAGGGTTACTGTGAGTCGGAGATGACTGTGGCACCTAACCCTAATTTGAACCCACCTAGCGGCAGTATGGAAGAAAGGCTTGGTAGTCTCTTTCTGTGAAGATGACAGCCAGGATGAGTGAGAATCGAGTTTTGATGTTGTGTCTGGACAGTTTGGCACATCTCTGTGTGGCTCTTGGAGCTTTTCCTTTTCCTTGTTGGAGTTCGTTGAGCTTTTTGGGTATATACATTGATGTTTTCCTCACATTTGGAAAGTGTTCAACCATTATTTCATCAGTTTGTTTTTTTTCCAGCCCCTTTTGTCTCTTCTCGTTTGGGTGTATGGAGTTCTGTTCATGTTTTTAGTTCTTTCTTCTTCAGACTGTATAATCTCATTGATCTGTCTCTAAGCTTACTGGTTCTTTCTTCTGCCAATTTAAATCTCCTGTTGATCCTCTGTCATGAATTTGAATTCTTGTATTTGTCAACTCCCGAGTTGTTAAATGCCGTTGTTTCCTGGCAGTTGCATTTGACAATGCGCCTGGGCCTGGGGCTTCCCATCGAGTTCCAAATCTGGACCTTGCCCTCCTGATTTTCACGGCTGCTGCATCTGGAGCTGGGGATGTGGGGATGGCAGCAGCCCGTGCCAAAACACGAATACTCACTCTTCTTACCAAGTTCAGTGGTTTTTCTATCATAAGTACTTCTCCATTTGTTATATATCTTTGGTGAATTTCTGAAGTTCTGGAAAAGTTGTTTCTGACAGTTTGTTCTGTTATATTGTTGCTTTTGGGGGTGAAGATTTGCTCAGCCCACCTAATTCATACTTGCTTGTATTTGCTGTTAAAGAGGTTTGCCAAAATTACTGCACTTACTATGCCTTGAGGACTAAGGTGTGCCTGACCCAAGCCGTGGTTGTTTCACTCATCTCATCGTGTGTGTGAAAGCTGAACAAGGAACAGGGAAGACCAAAGAAAAATCAATGCATTTGGTGAAGAACATAGAATATACTGTGAACTGTCAGAAGAAGGAACAAACCTGTCTTAGAAGTACAGGCAGAATGCTCCTTAGAAGCCAGATGGTGAGACTTGGTGTCATGCACTTTGGACATGTAATCAGCACCAGTCAGTCCTGGAGAAGGACGTGATGCTTGGTAAAGTAGAGGGTCAGCCAAAATGAAGAAGACCTTCAATGAGATAGACTGACGTAGGGGCTGCGACAACGGGCTCACACATAGTCCCGGTTGTGAGGATGGTTCAGGACTGGGCAGTGTTCAGTTCTGTTGTACCTGGGTCGCTAGGAGACGCTATCAGCTCAGTGGCATCTGGCAACATTGACATTATCCACTTGCATTTATTTGGATTGCACAGAACCCTGGATCCCAGTGCTGTAGGGTGTTGTGCACATGTGAGACCCTTTACCTGTTCCTGGGGCCTTTTCCGTTCTGTGCTGAAATTACGGCCTCGCCTGATTGGAGCTGAGAGTTATGGACATAAGGTGACTTACTTGTTTCTCCATTAAGAAGGTATGAGAATATGTCGTATGAGGAATCTAAGTCTACCCTCATCTCAGAATGTGGAGGAGAGGATGTGGCCTAGCCAGCAGCCCTGGGCCAGTCTGCTGTGAGACTTTCTAAGAGCTCAGGCTCAAAGTCTCTTTACTCCTTAGGCATGGGAGTCTGTGTTCTCACTGGAAGTGGGACGTTGGAATTGCTGGAGCGTGTAGGATCAACGTATGGCATGTTTGTCCTAGGGAGCAGATTCAAAGTTAAATGGTAACTCAAGTATCAGAGCTCGTGTTCACAGCACAAGATACACTTACTTCATTTGCTTCAAGTCTGTTCTTGATCTGTACCTTGTCTCTGTCACTGGCCCGTATCTTGTCTTTGTGACTGGTCTATACCTCCTCCCTGTCACTGCTCCGTAACTTCTCTCCATTACTGACCCCCACCACCTCTCCGGCCGTGGTGTCCTCTAGCTATCCCTGCAGTGGCCTCCTCTATCCTTTTAACAGCTGGAAGGATCACTCTTGGTTAAGTCTTCATTGTG
Source organism: Orycteropus afer afer (assembly GCF_000298275.1). NCBI lineage: Eukaryota > Metazoa > Chordata > Mammalia > Tubulidentata > Orycteropodidae > Orycteropus > Orycteropus afer. The sequence goes on from NW_006922341.1 coordinate 352,000, forward strand.
GAGTTTGCTCTTCTTCCCAGAATCTGTGTGTAGCTTTTCTTCCTTGGCCCAGTCGTTGTTTTTGCGATGAGTATCCCCCAGGATTGGGGTGCTGTGCACACCATTCATAAGATGGCTTTCGGTGCCCTTTCTCAAGCTGAGTGTTTGGATTCTCTTGTCTGATTCTCCATTGTCTCTTCCTGCAGGCATTGATGACTGGGAGCCTCCCTGGCTTTGTTGACGTCATCAGGAACCTCAATTCTCCAGCATTGCTAGAAGACAACGTGATAAGACAGGCTAAAGCTGCCGGGAGAAGAATAATTTTTTATGGAGATGAAACATGGGTTAAATTATTCCCAAAACATTTTGTGGAGTATGATGGAACAACATCATTTTTTGTGTCTGATTACACAGAGGTTGGTTTTCAGACAGGAGAAGTGTGTACAGAGGGTAGAGCCCGCATGCCTGTTACTGAGTGGGAAGCGCACCTTTTGTACGTGGCCTTGTTAGTATGTGGGTGGTCAGTACAGGGAGATTTTGAACATTACTCATTCGTGTCACCAGTGGGGGCATGAGCCATGTGTGTAGAGTGCAAAGCACAGAGCAGTGAGCCACCTCATCAAGGGGCAGAAGGGGTGTTTGAACTGTGAACAGGACCTTCTCAAGGGGATACGGGGGTGGCAGCATCTGGATGGGGTGGCAGCATCTGGACGTGACTGGCCTGGGATTCTAGGACCTGCCTGAGACCCTCAGAGCTGAGAGTAGTGGAGGAGGTGTGCAGATGGGTGGGCGATGTGACATGGTCACCCACATGTCTCAGAGGTCAGCCTGTGATACCCCACGATGGACACAGTTCTCAGGGACTGAGTTTCCGTGAGGCAGAGGGAGGCATCACCCACACTTCTTTATGTGGCAGTGTCCTTGTGGGAGGACGCGGCTGGCTGGGGGGCTAGACAGATAGTCTCACAATGGGTTTATTTCAGTAGATGAGGTCACTGGGTGTTGGGTCTCTCCCTCCAAGGCAGCCTTCTCATGGATCACACATACCCCAGAGCTCTTGGGTCTACACCCCTTCCTGCACATCACCTATAATCCTAGGCCGGTCATGGCCCCTGGTGGCCCCACAGGAGTACATCCCATTTGTCCAGATCTCCACCCTCATTTACATACTCTGCCCCATGTATTCTGTCTGTACCCTGAAGGCAGAAAAACGCATGAAAAAAACCTCATTGGACGCACAGCAGTGTTTGTTCTTTTCACTTCCATGAGTCCCTGTGAAGAACCCCTGGGCTTTAAATAACCTTGTCCATTGTTCCTTGGGGAGTGACAGTTGGGGGAGCATCGGTGAACGAATGTTTATGCTTCAAAGGTTGATAACAACATCACAAGGCATTTGGAGAAAGTACTGAAGAGAGAAGACTGGGACATGCTGATCCTGCACTACCTGGGGCTGGACCACATCGGCCACGTCTCTGGGCCCCACAGTCCCCTGATTGGGTCTAAGCTCAGTGAGATGGACAACATCCTCATGAGGATCCACACGGCGCTGCTGTCCAAGGTGAGATGCCATTGGTGTGGGAGGGAGCCTCACCTGGAGGTGGTCCTAGGAGAACAGAAGCTGTAAAATGGGCTCAGTCACCTGAGAGGGAAGGTGTCCTTACGGCCTGGTTGATGGAGCCAGGCTGAGTAAAGCATCCTCACGGCCCTGTTGACTGAGTGCAGGCCACGTGCTAGGCCATGTGCAGTGTCCTCATGGCCTTGTTGACTGAGGGCAAGCCACACTCCAGGCCATGTGCAGCGTCCTCACGGCCCTGTTGACTGAGTGCAGGCCGCCTGCCAGGCTGCGTACAGTATCCTCATGGCCCTGTTGAGGCCATACATCAGGCTGCAGGAAGTGCTTCCTGGACTTAGTTGTGTAATATCCCCAGCAGTCCTAGAGAACAGGGTCTGATAGGGTCTCCATCCAACTGTTCATTCAGCCTTTGTCCAGTACAGTCTTACTGTCTGGGCACTTGGGTCACTCAGTGAAGCAAACCTATCTGCCCTCATGGAGCTGACCTTCTGGCCTGGAGAGACAAGCAATAATGAAGCACAGGCCCTAAATAGGTAACAGAGAGTGTGCTGGGAGGTGGTTGGTGCCATGGAGAACAGGAGCAGGGGGACCCTTCCTTGAGGAGGTCTGGGATGTGAGCAGGTACTTGAAGGAAGGGAGGAGGTAGGTGCTCTGCATCTGTGAGGGGCATTCCAAGCAGACAAGATGCCCTAGCAGGTGAGAGTAAGGAGTGGGCGTGTCCAGTGAGTAGATGTGGCCTAGGAAGGGCATCAGAGGAGTCCAAGAACGGGTGTGTCCAAAGAATGGGTGTGTACAACAGGAGGCCTGTGTGGCTGGACCTTGAGCCCTGTGAGTAGGGCTGGGTCATTAGGCGTGAGCGTGCTCTGAGCTCTTTTCTGGTGGTTTTGGTTTTAATCCTCATAACTTTTCAGAATAGATCCTCTTAGCCTCTCCATCTGACAGATGAGGAAGCGGAGGCAGGAGGGAATGTGCTGAAGGTCCCACAGCTCAGAAGTCAGATCGAATCATCTGCATGCAGGGCCTGGCTGGTGTTGGTGCAAACACGTGCTGTCCACTGGTTCCATTTGTGATGTTATTAGTCCTTACTCCTTCCTTCTGGCTGTAAGCTCTTTGGAAAACAGTGTGGTTCCTTCGGAGAGAGTGATTTGTGCCATGAAGCCAAAGTCTTGAGGCGGTTGCCTCACCAAGAGTATGTTGCCTTCAGGCTGAAGACGCCTGAAGTATTTTCCTCTGCCTTACAGGAGAGGGAGGCTCTTCTGCCCAGCCTGCTCGTTCTCTGTGGGGATCACGGCATGTCTGAGGCGGGCAGTCACGGGGCCTCTTCCACGGAGGAGGTGAACACGCCTCTGGTGCTGATCAGCTCTGCATTCGGGAGGAAACCTGGTGAGCGCTTAGGAACGTAGAGCATCTGAACTGTGCTTCCTTGTTCTGTTTCATGTAGTCTGAATTTACTTTTCAAAAACCAGCTTTTAGAAGCCTGTAAGCATGAGATACCCTGAGCAAAGCGAGAATGAACATAATGAGATGAGGGCCAGTTGGGGTTAGAATTTGCATTCCATCCTGATTCGCGGTTGTAGCAGTGAGTTTGCCTAATGCCCGCAGTTCTGTCAGTTTCTGCCTCATGTATCTGCTGCTCTGCCATTAGGTGTATGCATAGGATTGTGCGTCTTGGAGAGTTGGCCCCTTCCTCACTGTGTAAAACCCTCACTGTCCTGACACTTTCCTTGGCCCTGAAGTCTACTTTATCTGAGGTCAGTATAGCCATGCCAGCTTTTTTCTGATTGGTGTCAGTGGGTGTATCTTTCTTCATGTCTTACTTTGAATCTGTGTCTTCACATTCAAAGTGGGTTTCTTGGGGACAACATGTAGCTGGTCTGGCATTTTTATCCACTTATACAGTCTCTGTCTTTTACTTGGTGTATTTAGACCATTCACTTACAAAGTGATTATTGATGTAGTTGGATTCCTAGCTACCATATTTAAATGTATTCTGTTTGTTGTTTGTGCTGTTTTTGCTTTCTCTAATGTAGTTGGAGGAGCTCTGGTAGCATAGTACCTACGGCACTTGACTGCTAACCAGAAGGCTGGCAGTTCAAACCCACCAGCCACTCCTCAGAAGGAAGGTTGGGCAATCTACTTCCGTAGTGATACCACCTCGGAAACCCAAGGAGGGCTCGTTATGAGTCATGTCTGACTCGATGGCACATAACAACAACAGTGTAGCTGGACATTTTGTATGATTCCATTTTTTCTTCTCTGTTAGACTATCAATTATACTTATTAATAATATTTTTTTAGTGGCTGCCCTAGAGTGTGCCATATACACTTAAAAGTGTAGTCTGAGTCCACTCTCAAATAACTGTACCACTTTGCAGGTGGTGCAGGTGCAGTAACATGGTGTGCCCAGTCCCTTCTCCCATCTCTCATAACACTGCAGTCACACCTGTTCCATAAGTGTGATCACCCATCCTTGTAACACTGGAGTCACACCTCGTACCTTCTATTAGTGTGTCACTTTCTGTAAGTGTGATTACTTGTCCTTCTAACACTGCAGTTACACCTGTCATCTTCCATAAGTGTGATCACTAATCCTTGCAACACTGCAGTCACACCTCTCACCTTCCATGAGTGTGATCACCTGTCCTTGTAACACTGCAGTCATGCCTGTCACCTTCCATGAGCTGTAATCACTCATCCTTGTAACACTGCTGTCATGCCTGTCACCTTCTGTAAGCTATAATCATCCAGAATATTGCTGCTGTTAGTTAATAAGAAAAATAAAAGGCTTTAGTTTATCTTCATTTATTCTTTCTCAAACATCTTCTTTCTTGATGTGGATCTGATTTTCTGACCTATACCATTTTCCTTCTCTGAAGCACTTGTTTCAACATTTCTTCTTGGCCTGATTCTTAAAAGTATTGTTTTTAACAAGTGTATTATATGATCACTACTGCTTGGATGTCTTGGACTATTAATAAATGTTGTGAGTCACTTAGAGACATCTAAGCCACATGTGTGAACTGGAAACCAGAATCCAAACCCACTGCTATTGAGGCGATTCTAACTCATAGCGACCCTGTAGGACAGAGTAGAGCTGCCCTGTGGGGTTCCAAGGTTGTGAATCTTTACAGAAGCAGACTGCCTCATCTCTCTCCCATGGAATGGCTAATGGGTGCAAACTACCAACCTTTTGGTTAGCAGCCAAGCGCTTAACCACCGTGCCACCAGGGCTCCCTTATATGCGCTGAAGGAAACGTAAATACTTCTTAAAAGTATCCATTATTTCAACTCATAATTTAGTCCCTTCAGATCAGAATTTGCTTCTTACGGGCATTACGCACACTCCAGGCCTCTCACCAGGCACACATCCCTCCCTGTGACCTGTACCCCATGGCCCCTCTGCTCTGTGCCACATCACCACCCCTTCTTAAACTGCTGTGGGCAGCTTTTGGTCACTTTGCTGAGCTGTTCCCAGGCATCCCTGCCAGTGACCTGCACCCCACAGCCCCTCTGCTACGTGTCACCACCCATTCTTACACTGCTATGGGTGGCCTCCGCCCACTTCCCTGAGCTGCTCCTTGGTGGGTCACCAGTTATTCCAGTGTTTCAGTGAAGCCCAGTCAACACTTGCTCTGTGGACCCTGACTTCAAGTAGTGTTCATATAATACACCTGCACCGCTGGCTCCTTGGCCTCTGGACATCATACTTTCCTGACTTCCTCCCACCTCTCACTTCTTGCCATCTTTGCTGGCTTAGTGTCTTCCTGATCTTCGTCCAGTCTGTCTCTTCCCTCCACCCAAGTTCATTCATGAGACTTCATCCACCTCCATGGTGTCCATCCATGCCTCCTCCCCTGACCTCCAAATTGTTGACTCAACTGGCTGGCTGATGATTCCACTGGGGTCCCTTGAGAGGGTAAGTGCAACAGGTTCATGCTCTCACTGTGTCCATGTTATGAGCCGGCCTGTACTTTGACAGGTTCACGCCCTCACTGGGTCTTATGTTTTGAGCTGGATTGTATGGTGACAAGTTCACACTTTTGCTGTCTCTCTGTTATGAGCTGGGACTCTGCTTTTTAACACTTTCTTGAGATATAATTCACATGCCATGCAATGTATCCATTTACAGTGTACTACTCACAGGTTTGGGAGCTCTGGTAGCATAGTGGCTAAAGCACTTGACTGCTAACCAGAAGGCTGGCGGTTCAAACCCACCAGGCACTCCTCGGAAGGAAGGTTGGGCAATCCTACTTCCGTAGTGATACTGCCTCGGAAACCCAAGGAGGGGTCGCTATGAGTCGGGGCCGACTCGACGGCACATAACAACAACAACAACTAACAGGTTTTAGTTTATTCACAGAGTTGTGCAATGATGTCACAATCAATTTTAGAACACCTTCATTGCCCCATTTCTTGGTTGAATATTAAAACAACAACTTAGCTGTACAGAGAATGGATTGTAGCCTGGCTGGGATGGAAGTGCAAAAGAGGAGATGGTGGCAGTGAAGGTGGAGACCAGTGGGTGGAGGACATGCTGCTGGTCTCAGAGTGATCTTCTGAAATGCTTAAAATCTTTAAGTGCCTTCCTATTTGCATACAGGATTAAGTTCAGACTATCTTGTATGACCTGCTGTGTGCTGTGCCATGAGATGACAACTATTAAAACAGTTGTGCTGGCAAGAACTAGTCAGATGGATAGATGGAACAAAATCAAGAGACTAGACCGTACAGGGGGTTTGCTGTGTGATAAAGGTAGCGTTGCAGATGAGTGGGGAAGACAGCCTGTGTGGGGTGTGGTTATCTCAGGTAATCTCTGAGTCGCCGCTCATTCTTTGCATTGGTATACATTCCAGATGATCAAAAACTGCCCTAACTGAATTAAGACACCCAGCCACTCGTCTGTCACTTGGTCGTGCTGTGGTGGTTCGCATGTTGCGCTCATGCTGGAGGCTATGTCACCGGTATTTCAGAAAGCAGCAGGGTCACCCATGGTGGTCAGGTTTCAGCAGAGCTTCCACACTAAGAGATTAGAACGAAGGGAGGGGCCATCCACTTGTCAAAGAATTGTCCGGCAAAAACCTTATGAATAGCAGTGAAACAGTGTCTGATATATTACTGGAAAACTTTATGATTAGCAGTGAAACATCGTCTGCTATGAGGAGGTGAAAGGGAGTTTCCTCGGGTGTGGCCTGTTTCCAGTATATATGGACTTCTTGGCAAAACTCTGACTTTGCTTGATCTGGATCCTGCATCCGGCTCATCCTCATCTGATCTCCAGTTCTTCTTGGACTTGAACCAGTGGCCTGCTGTACTGCCTGCTGATGTTGGGATTGTTGCCTTTGCAGTCTCTGAGCCCTCAGCCTGCCATCTTATATTCTGATCTTAGATTTGTCGGCCTCTGCAGTTAGCAGCCAGCTGTGTTGATGTTGTTGTTATTAGGTGCCGTTGAGTCGTTTCTGACTTACAGCAACCCCATGCACAGCAGAACGAAACACCGCCCGATCCTGCGCCAGCTCCGTGATCCTTGCTATACTTGAGCCCATTGTCACAGCCACTGTGTCAGTCCATCTTGTCGAAGGCCTTCCCCTCTTTCATCGACCCTCCATCTTACCAAGCATGACATCCTTCTCCAGGGAATGGTCGCCTCTGATAACATGACCAAAGTAGGTGAGACGAAATCTGGCCATCTTCGCTTCCAAGGAGCGTCTCGGCTGTACTTCCTCCAAGACAGATCTGTTAGTTCTTTCGACAGTCCATGGTACTTCAGCATTCTTCACCAGCACCACAACTCAAAAGCATCAACTCTTCTTTAGTCTTCCTTATTCATTGTCCAGCTTTCACATGCATACGAGGCGATTGAAAATATCACGGCTTCTGTCAGGCACACCTTAGTCCTCAAGGAGACATCCTTGCCCCTCAGCACTTGAAAGAGTTCCTTTGCAGCTGACCTGCCCAGTGCTACACATTGTCTAATGTCCTGATTGCTGCTTCCATTGGCATCTATTGTAAAACCAGGCAACGTGAATTCTTTGACAACCTCAATCTTTTCTCCATTTATCATGATGCTGCTTATTGGTCCAGTTGTGAGGATTTTTGTCTTCTTTATATTGAGATGTAATCCATACTGCAGACTCTGTTCCTCAGTCTTCATCAGTAAGTGCCTCCAGTCATCCTCACTTTGAGCGAGCAAAGTTCTACCCTCAGCGTATCTCAGGTTGTTAATGATTCTTCCTCTAATCCTGATGCCACGTTTTTCTTCACATAGTCCAGCTTCTCAGATTATTTGCTCAGCATATAGGTTGAATGAGTATGGGGAAAGGGTACAGCCCTGACACACTCCCTTCCTTTGTCCCCTTCTTCCATTCAAATGACAGGTCAAGGTACAGGTTCCTCATGAGTACAATCAAGTGTTCTGGAATTCCCATTCTTCTCGGTGTTATCCATAATTTGTCATGATCCACACAATCAAATGCCTTTGCATAGTCAATAAAGCACAAGTAAACATCTTTCTGGTATTCTTTGCCTTGAACCAAGATGCATCTGACAGCAGCAATGATATCCCTTGTTCCACGTCCTCTTCTGAATCCATCTTGCACCTCTGGATTCTCTATCAATATACTGCTGCAACCGTTTTTGAATTATTTTCAGTAAGAGTTTGCTTGCGTGTGATTTTAATGATATTGTTTGATAATTTCCACGTTCTATGGGATCACCTTTCTTTGGAATGGGTTCAAATATTGATTCTTCCAGTCAGTTGGCCAGGTAGCTGTCTTCCAAATCTCTTGGCATAACCGAGTGAGTGCTCCAGTGCGGCATCCGTTTGTTGAAATATCTCAATGGGTATTCCGTCAATTCCTGGAGGCTTGTTCTTTGCCAATTCCTTCATTGCAGCTTCGACTTCCTCCTTCAGTACCATTGGTTCTAGATCATATGCCACCTCCTGAAATGAATGAAGATCAACCAGTTCTGTTTGGTATAGTCACTCTGTGTATTCTTTCCATCTTCTTTTGATGTTCCCTGCATCATTCAATATTTTGCCCTTAGAATCTTTCAGTATTGCAACTTAAGGCTTAAATTTTTTCCTCAATTCCTTCAGCTTAAGAAATGCCGAGTGTGTTCTTCCCTTTTGGTTTCTAACTCCAGGTCTTTGCACATGCATTGTAGTAATTGGCTTTGTCTGCTCAGGATGCTCTTTGAAATATTCAGTTTAGCTCTTTTATCTTGTCATTTCTTCCATTGGCTTTAGCTACTCTCGCTCAAGGGCAAGTTTCAGAGTCTCTTCTGTCATCCGTTTTGGTCTTCTCTTCTTTCGTTGTCTTTTTAGTGACCTCTTGCTTTCTTCATGGATGATTTTCTTGATGTCATCCCACAATTCTTCTGGCTTTTGGCAACGCTGTATTGCCTGTCCATCTTAGGTTCCTCATCCCCTATTGCAGTGTGAGTCAGGAGAAGCCTCTGGCCTGATGTTTTATCCACAGACTTGGGATTTGTCAGTCTCTCCAACTGCATGAGCCAATTCCTTGGCAGAAATCAATCTCTCTCTTTCTCTCTAAGCTTCACTGCTTTTGCTTCTGTAGAGAACCCAGCCTAAGATACTGGGCTTCAAGAGTGTTTCTAAGAAACAAAATCCTAAGGATGAGTTTTCCAAATTGCTTCTAAAGTCTGACTAGTCTTAAAGATGCTGATGACTGTGTCTCCATTAGTAAAAAGGGAACTGCTAGTCCATGGTATGAGGTGGCAGTATTAATACACAAAATGGCACCACCAATAGATTAAGTATTGGTGAGAAGTGAGGCTTTGGGTGATCACATGTTTAATACTTTTGTGCAGTTTTGTCAGAGTGAGAAGTATAAAGAAGCTAGTTGGTTGGTCTTGCTTACGCTGGACCAAGTGATGAACAAAAGAGATGAGCTCAGTGCTTCAGAGTCACAGCTCAAGCACCACATAAAAGGCCTCAATGTTTCCATTTGTGGCCTGAAAAAAAAAAGCTGTATTTCTCGTAGTAAGAGAGCTGATATTGCCAAAAACAAAACCCAGAGTCTTATTGTAATTGTAGCTGAATTACCCAAATTGAATTCCCAACCTAGAATGGTGTCTGAAGTTAAAGTGAAGGCAATTGATTGGGAAGAAATGGTATCCTGAAATTTGGGGTGTAGGCATATGGACAGATAATAAGGAAGCTAGGACCATTAATCCTCTAAATTTGTTGAATCACTCCTGCAGCACAACTGGCACTCTCACCCCCATCTGATGAGATTAACCCAGTTGTCCTGCTGAGTCTGTCTGAGATGTCACCTGGGGCAGGGCCTGAGACAAATGCCTTACAGGACATTGCTGAGTATTCCCAGGAACCACCCCCATCACCCATTTTTGCTTCTAGATCAGTAACTGAGTTAAGGTTTTGGTGAAGAATATTGAATATTCTGGACTTCCAGAAGAACAAACAAATTTATCTTGGGAGAAGTACAGCTCCTGAGAAGGGAGAATGCCACCAGGGATTTAATCTTTAATACTTTGGTCATGTTATCAGAAGGGACTATTCCCTGGAGAAGGATACCATACTTAGTGTTGTGGTTACCTAGTGCCAATCTGACAAGAATATACCACAAATGGGATGCCTTAACAAACAGGAGTTTATTCTCTCACAGTTTGGAGGCTTTAAGTCCAAGTTCAGAGTGCTAGGCTCTAGGGGCTGTGTGAAAGCCCCTTGATCTTGGGCTTCAGCTCTGCCTTCTGCTCCCGGCCCACTGAAGCTAGAGGCATCTCTTCACTCAGGCATCTACCGGCTGCTGAGGCTAACAAGCCTAAGGTCGACAAATAAAATGCCACGGCACCAATGTTATCAAACCACATGGCAGGCCATTAATGCAAGTCCGTTCTAAGTCCCAAGGTTGGTAGAGCATGGTAGGCTGCTGAACAATGACATGGCTACATGCAGAGTCCAAGCGTGCCATAAGCTAGAGACTATCCCCCTGGCTTCTCTTTATATACAGGAAGCAGACCACATCCTAAAGGCAGCTACTCAGCTGCTTGTGATAGATTCTACCATGGAGTTGATTACCAGTCTCATCATGGAGAATATTACATCCAGCTGCCCAGCCACTCAATCAGGCCCAGCCAAGTTGACAGACTGAACTACCACACTTAGTGGAGGTTCAGCAAAAATGTGGAAGAACCTCAAAGAGATGAATTGATGCAGTGACTGTAACAACAAGCTCAACCATAGCATTGATTGTGGGGATGGCGCAGGACCAGTCAGTGTTTCATTCTGTTGTGCATAGGGTTGCTATGAGTTGGAACCAACTCAGTGGCATCTAACAACAACAGATCTTTAACTAGATTTAAGTGAGCCCCAACAGGTATAGTACAGAGTGTGACCCAGGAAGAGGTGTGCAACACTCCAAAAGAACTGCTTGAGTTTGCTAATATGTGCAAACAGAACCTGGAGAGTATGTGTGGGAGTGGCTGTTAAGGGTGTGGGGTAATGGTGCAGGGAAAAGATTGGATCCGTCTGAGTTTATTGATTTGAGTCCTTTAAGCACAGATTCATTCATTGTTTAAACTTGAGAGGTTAGGAAAGGATCTAATTGTTTATTTGGTTGACTTACTGAAGCATAGATTATGCAGTGGCCTACACTAACTCACATTGAAGTACCAGGCCTGCCTTGGTATAACGTAGAAGAAGGTATCCAAAGACTTGGAGAAATTGTCATGTTAGAGTGGGTTTATCAGGTTAGACACATAGACTTGCTTATGCAGTGCCCAAAAGACACACCTTTTCCCATACTATGAGGAACAAATTTGTAAAGGGAGCCCCAGCATCCTTGAAGACTGCTGTGATTGCTATTTTATGTAAGCCAGATTTGACGGTGGGAACTGCGCTACTTGAATTAAGACATCTAACTACAGTGAGGCTGATTGGACCCTGTGGTGGTGGGGGCCAAGTGGCAGCACTTAATTGACAAAGACAAGGTGGGCATAGTTATTATAATAGACAGTGGAGTCAAAGCAGTAAAGAGAATATTCTGACTTGGTGGGCTTAAAGTGTTGGCTACTTAGACATGGTGTCCCTAGGAGTGAAATAGATGGGGAATCTACTAAATATTTACTTGATCTGTACAGACGGAAGAATTGTAGGTTAAGTGAATGACAGTCTAACTTAAATTCCAAGAATAGAGAGTTATGGCTCCCCAGTTGATTCCTAGATTTGAGCCAGTTTTCAGACCCACACCCCTTGAATGAAGGGGAGCCTTGTTGTTGTTGTTGTTATGTGCCGTCGAGTTGGCCCCAACTCATAGCGACCCCTCCTTGGGTTTCCGAGGCAGTATCACTACGGAAGTAGGATTGCCCAACCTTCCTTCCGAGGAGTGGCTGGTGGGTTTGAACCGCCAGCCGTCTGGTTAGCAGGCAAGTGTCTTAGCCACTATGCTACCAGAGCTCCCTAGGGCCCCTTAAAGAAGGACCCTACCACAATGTCAAAAATTTGTACTATTAATCTTTCTCCCAGCCTTCCCCAAAGGGATCTGTGCCCTTTTACGAGAGTAACTGTTCATTGGTGAAAAGGAAATAATCAGACTTTTTGGGGATTGCTGGACACTGGTTCTGACTGACACTAATACCACGTGACCCAAAACATCACTGTGGCCCTCCAGTCAGAGTAGGGGGTATATGGACATATTAGCAAACTCTGAACCCATCTTGTGATTTCCCTGTTTCCAGAAAGCATAATTAGAGTAGACATACTCAGCAACTGGAAAAACCCCCATATTGGATCCCTGACATGTAGAATAAGGGCTATTATGGTAGGAAAAGCCAAGTGAGAGTCATTGGAACTACCCTTACCTAGGAAAATAGTAAACCAAAAGCAATATTGCGTTCCTAGGATTCCAGAGCTTAATGCCACCATCAAGGATTTGAAGGATGCAGGGGTGGTGATTCCCAACACATCCCCATTTAACTAGCCTATAGGAGCTCTGGTAGTGTAGTATCTAAGGCATTTGACTGTTAACCAGAAGGCTGGTGGTTCAAACCCACCAGCCACTCCTTGGAAGGAAGGTTGGCAATCTACTTCTGTAGTGATACTACCTCGGAAACCCAAGGAAGGGTCGCTATGAATCAGATATGACTCTATGGCAGTGGGTTTGGGTTTTTTTTGCCTATACCCAAAACGGGAGCTCTGGTAGCATAGTGCCTAAAGCACTTGACTGCTATTCAGAAGGCTGGCAGTTCAAACCCACCAGCCACCCCTCAGAAGGAAGATGGAGCAATCTACTTCCGTAGTGATACTGCCTCGGAAACCCAAGGAGGGGTTGCTATGGGTAGGGTCCGACTTGACGGCACATAACAACAACAAATACCCAAAACAGATGGATCTTGGAGAATGACAGTAGATTATCAAAAACTTAACGAGGTGGTGACTCCAGCAGCTGCTGTTCCAGATGTAGTTTCATTACTTGAGCAAATTAATACATCTCCTAGTACCTGCAATATAGCTATTGATCTTCCCAATGCCTTTTCCTCAATTCTGGTTTGAAAGAACACCAGAAGCAGTTTGCTTTCAGCTGGCAACCCCAGCAATACACCTGCATTGTCCTATCACAGAGGTGTATCAGCTCTCCAGCTCTATGTCATGATTTAGTCAGCAGGGACCTCAATTGCCCTTCTGTCTCATAAGATGTCACATTGGTCTATTGCACTAATGACATTATGCTGATTGGGCCTAGTAAGGGAGAAGTATCAATTCTAGATTTATTGGTGAGACATCTGTATGCAGGATGATGGGAAATTAACCCAATAAAAATTCAGGCACCTTCTACCTCAAATGAAATTTCTGGGGATCCAGTGGTGGCATAATGCCTAAGACATTTGACTGCTAACCAGAAGAGTGGTAGTTCAAACTCACCAGCCACTCCTCGGAAGGAAGACTGGGCGGTCTGCTTCCATAGAGGTACCACCTCAGAAACCGAAGAAGGGGTTGCTGTGAGTCAGAACTGACTCAACGACAGTGAGTTTTTTTTTTTTTTTAGTGGTACGGGACATGTCAGGATATTCCTTCTAAAGTGAAGGATAAGATATTGCATCTGGCTCCACTGACAACTAAAAAGGAGGCACAGTGCCTGGTGGGCCTCTTTGGATTTTGAAGGCATCATATCCTTCACTTGGGTATGCTACTCTGGTCTAATCAAGTGACTCAAAGCTACTAGTTTTGAGTGGGGCCCAGAACAAAAGAAAGCTCTGCAACAGGTTCAGGCTGTTGTGCAAGCCACCCTGCCACTTGGGCCATATGATCTGGCTGATCCAGTGGTGCCTGAAGTGTCAGTGGCAGGTAGAGATGCTGTTTGGAGTCTTTGTCTGGCTCTTATTAGTGAATTGCAGACCCCTAAGATTTTGGAGTAAAGCCCTACTATTCTCTGCAGATAGCTATTCTTCTTTTGAGAAACAGTTTTTGGCCTATTACTGGCCCTTAGTAGCGACTGAACTTCTAACTGTGGCTACCAACTTACCATGCAGCCTGAGCTGCATGAACTGGGTGTTGTCTGATCTACAGAGTCATAAAGTCAGATGTGCACAGTAGCACTCCCTCATTAAATGGAAGTGGTATATACAAGATCAGGATAGAGCAGGACCTGAAGACAGGTCCTGTAACAAGTAGGTTACGTATGGAAGTGGTCCAGATGTCCATGATCTCCACTCCTGTCACATTGCCTTCCCCTCGCAGTCTGCACCTATGGCCTCATGGGAAGTTCCTTATGATTGGTTGACTGAGGAAGAGAAAACACGTGCTTTGTGTCCAGATGGTTCTGTACAATATACAGGCATCACTGATTCATGGGCTGTGGCCAGTGGTTTGGCTGCATAGTCAGGGACTTGAAAGGACCATTATTGGAAAGTTGGTGACTAGGAGGTATAGGGAAGAAGCATGTGGATAGACTTCCCTGAATGGGCTGAAGAAGTGAAGATAATTGTGTCACATATGCATGCTCACTAAAGGGTGACCTCAGCAGTCGAGATCTTTAACAATCAAGTGGATACGGTGATGTGTTCTTTGGAAACCAGTCATCCTCTTTTCCCAGCCACTCCTGTCATTATCCAGTGGACTCATGAAGAGAGTGGCCATGGTGGCAGAGGTGGAGATTATGCATGTGCTCAGCAACATGGACTTTAACTTAATAAGGCTGCCTTGGCTATAGCCACTGCTGAGTGCCTAGTCTGCTAGCAGCAGAGACCAACACTGAGTCCTGCAATATGGAACCATTCCTTGGGGTGATCAGCTAGCAACCTGGTGCAGGTTGATTACATTGGACCACGTGTCTCATGGAAAGGTCAGCATTTTGTTCTTACTGGAATACCCACTCCGGGTATGGATTTGCCTTCCCTGTACACATTGCTTCTGCCAAAACTACCATCCGTGGCCTTACAGAATGCCTTATCACCATCATGATATCCTACACAGCATCATCTTAGATCTAGGGACTCACTTCACAGCAAATAAAATGTGGCAGTGGGCCCATGCTCATGGAATTCACTAGTCTTAGCATTTGCCCCATCATCCTGAAGCAGCTGGCTGATGGCATGATGGAATGGCCTTCTGAAGACACAATTAGTATCAGTCAGGTGTCAATACCTTGCAGGGTTGGGGCAGTGTCCTTCAGGAGGCTGTATATGCTCTAAACAAGCATCTGATATATGATGCTGTTTCTCCCATAGCCCAGATTCACGGGTCCAGGAACCATGGGGTGGAAATGGGAGTGTCATTACTCCTAGTGATGAATTTGCAAAATTTTTGCTTCCTGTGGGTCTGGAGATCCTAGTTCCAAAGGGAGGCATACTCCCATCTGAAGCCATGATTACACTGAACTGGAACTTAACAATGCCACCTGGCCATTTCTGGCTGCTCATGCCTGTGGATCAAAAAGTAAAGAAAGGAGTTACTGTGTTATCTGGAGTGATTGCTCCTGAATACCAAGGAGAAATTGGATTTGTATTGCATCATGGTGGTAAAGAAGAATAACAGGGGACTCCTCAGAACGCCTCTTAGTACTGCCGTGCCCTGTGATTAAAGTCAGTGGAAAACTATAGCAACTCAATTCTGATACGTCTACTAATGACCCAGACCCTTCAGGAATGAAGGTTTGGGTCACCCCATCATGCAGAGAACCATAACCGGCTGAGGTGTTTGCTGAGAGCAAAAGGAGCAGAGAATGGGTGGTAGAAGAGGGAGTTCTAAGCACCAGCTGTGGCCGTGTGGCCGCTTGCAGAAATCCAGACTGAGTATTAGGAGTGTGTCTTCCTTGTACGTGTGCATCAGATGGTTCTGCTTTCTTATCAAATACAAGATGTAAATGGGGCTAGTATGTTTTTGGTATTACACGTTTTAGTTGTGTCATGTTAGGCACAAATATGATTTTATAATTATTTTTATTTAGAGATTACATACGGTTTAAGGAGATGTATACAGGTGCCAAGTTAACGAGTGTGATGGTTAAGACTGTGTCAGCTTGGCTGAGCCATGATTGGCAGTGGTTTGACAGTTCTAATGTAGTGTGTCAATTATGTACTGATGTTGTCATCCCCTGATGAGAATTGATGTAACGTGGTCACTTTTGTGTTGCGATCTGCCTTGAGCATCCAGTCAGCTGAGAGGGCGTTTCCTGCCCAGTGTGCATGAACATTCTGGCAAAGGTCTCCGCCTTTTTGCTCAGTCTGGATCCTGCATCTGGATCCCCAGCATCTCACCTTCAGTTCTTTGCACTTGTGCCAACAGCCTGCCCTCTGACCTGCCAGTCTTGGGTTAGTCAGCCCCTGCACCTCCGTAAATCAGAAGCCTCCAGCCTGCCTTCTGACCCACAGACTTGGAACCTGCTGGCCTCTACAACTGCATGAACCATTTTCTTGAGATAAATCTCTTTCTCTTTGTGTGTACGTGTATAACTTCACTGGTTTTGCTTTTCTAGAGAGTCCAGCCTAAAACAGCAGCTGAGTGCTTCAACCACTGTGCCACCAGGGTTCCTGAGATGTCTCCAAGTCTCCTTTAATCTGTAGGCTTGCTCTTTTCCTGTTTTTTACCTCAGTTTCTGTGTATAAGTCCTTGGCGGTCTACACTAAGGTGCTCCCTGTCCTCGACATACCATGTCACTTGATCAGCTGACCCAAGGCTCAGGCAGGCTCAGATTCTATGGTTTTGTTTTGTTCTTGTCTTTTGTTTTAGCAACACTGCTTCTGTCAGGGGCATGTGGCATCTGCTTCACTGTAATGGTAAGCTGGTGAGATCACTGTGGCCCATTAATTCACTAGAGGGCATGGCTTGTCATTGTGAAATTCTGTGGTTGTTTTTCATTAATTAGCCAGAATAATGCCACAAAGACAACTTCCTCTTTTGTACTTCTTGATTAACTAGTGGTGCCATTTTCACAGTCACTATATCTTCCCAGTGTGACCCCTTAGACTAGAGTTCTCTTTTAAGAATCATTATGATTCATGGATTTAAGTTAGAGCTTCCAGCTGGTTCATTCCAGTTTGACTCCCAGCTGAGGAATTGCATTTCTACCGGATATATTCAGTTAGAGTCTACAGTGCATCAAGATCCCAGGTGATTCTTATATTTACATAAGGCTCACTTGAGGATCTAGTTAAAATGCAGATTGTGATTCAGTATGTCTGGTATGGAAATGCAGATTCTCAGCAGGGGGCTGAACCTGAATGAACGAGTTTGAAACCTTAAGTTAAGCATATTCAGTGTGTTTCAGTACCTTGTAGATATTACTCTTTGATATTCAAATTTCCCCATCATTGGCCAGTGGGACTTCTTCAGAGTAGCACCCGAGTCCTCTGGATAAGATCTTGGCAGTCTGTGAAACACTGTCATATGCACTTCCTTAAACTTGGTAGCACATGTCTCCAGGTTGCCGGTTGCTCTCAGTGGGAAGTGGGATTTGAGGATGACGGTCTTGGAGCTAGACTGCTCACTGACCCTAGATTAGGCATATTTTTATAAAGCAGGAAATTAGACTTACAGTTCCAATTGCCATTCATTGCTACAAAGCTGACTTCATTGAGTTCCCATCTGTATGTTTCACTAAGCTTAGAATCCTGGTCCTTAACATCCCCAGATATGATAGAACTAAAATGTCACACAATTACTCGCTTGCTGTATCCCACAGTGGTGTAGTGGATAAGGCACTTGACTGCTGACCTGAAGATCAGCAGTTCAAACCCACCAGCTGCTCCACAGAAGGAAGATGGGATGATCCACTTCTATAAAGATTTACAGCCTTGGAAACTGTGTTGGATTGGGTTCTCTAGAGAAACACAAAAACCAGCAAAGTATATATATATATATATTTATAGAGAGAGAAAGAGAGAGAGAGAGAAATTTATCTTAGATAAATGGCTCACAAGCGTGTAGAAGCCGACAAGTTCAAGCTGAAAAGTTCGTCTCTGGAGGGGGATGGGGCCCAGGGCCGTCTGGCTTTCGCACGCACGGCAGAGGAGTTCAAGTCACAAAGTTCGTCTCTGGAGAGAGATGGGGCCCGGAGTCGTCTGGTTCCCGTAAGCACAGTAGAGCCGAGTGAATCAAGCTGACACGCAGTGCGCTGGTCGCTGTTCCCAACAAAGAATGAATCTGAAAACCTCCAGGGCGAGCAGCGAGCTGCTCGCTCCAGGAAGTATATAGTCCGGAATGCCGTTCTTCCAGTTTGTCCCTGGGATAGTATTGCAGGTAGGCCACACCCCTGGGGAAACTCCCCCTAGGCCGACCAGCCGCTTAGAACGCAGTCATGTGATCCATCATGGGAACCACCACTCACAACTGGAGTCCAGCCAAGTTGACACATCTTCAACTATCACAGAAACCCAATGGGGGTCGCTGTGAGTCAGAAACGACTTGACGGCAGTGGGTTTGATTTGGTTTTTGGTTTCTGTCCCAGTGGACAGTATGAATACCAAGAGTAGTGTAAGGTGGTTTTTTGTTATTTTGGGATCAAAACACTTAATCTAAGAAAATATAAGAAAAGGAAACACAGCAGTGTTAAGAGTGGCAAAAGCTTTTTCTAAGCAAGGCAAAGAGCCCAGAGCCACCAGCTGAAGGCTGGTCAGGAAGGTTCATAAATTATATGTTCTACCAAATAAAAAGAAAATTCTGTAAAAACAAAAGCTACCGCAGTGTAAAAACCCGCAAGCTCCTGTTCAAGTGCTTGGAGGGCAGGCCAACCTGCCTGCCCTGTGAAGGCAGCCCAGGGCCCCCCTGACCCGTGTCATACCTGTGTTAATCCTTAGTGTGGGCCTTTTGCGCTCTGCATGGAGAAGAGAACCCTCCTGCTGAGGTTCTCATCCAAGCTATGTGTCCCATGGTCAGTGGCATCGTGATGGCTCTTTGCAGCAGGTCTTTGGAGCACCAGCCATGCTGGGCCATGGATAGGGCCTGTCTGTCAGAGTTGGTTCCAGAATCTGGCCTCCTTGAATGTCACCTCATACTGTTCTGCCCAGGAGCCATGTGGCACAGAGTACATTTGGCTGTTGAATGGAAAGAGCAGTGCCTAGGACGCACTGTATCCAGAAGGGACCAGCAGAGCAGGAGCCTGTGCTCCCTCCTGCCTCCTCTGCAGTGACCCTCCCTTGCACCTGCTGATTGTGCTTTACCCCCTTGCTGCACTGAGTGTCTTGCTTTAATCTCTCTCCTAGTACATAGAAACAAGCTGCTGTTATTTTTTCCCCCTTTATTTGTGGTGAGAACACATAAGACATTCACCAACATAACAGCTTCCACATGGACAGCTCAAGGACACTGATGACATTTTTCATGTCGTGCCACCATTATTGCTATTCTTTTCCAAACTATTCCACCACCATTAGCATAAACTCAGTGCCTTGCAAACAGAAGCTTCCCCTTTCCCACTCCCTCCTACCCCCATATATAATCTTTGATAGACATTTTTTTTCCCTCAACCTATCTAGGAGTTGTCCCCACCCCTCACCTCCATCCCTAGTAACCAACGAAGAAAGTTCTCTTCCATATATAAATCTTTCCATGACCTTTTATGATAGTGGATTAATACAATATTTGTCGTCCTGTGATTGACTTACTTCACTCAGCTTAATATCCTTGAAGTTCATCCACATTACACAGTGAGAAACCAGCTTCTTCAGGGAAGGCACACTTGACGTACAATGGGTGCTCTGTAAACTGAGAAAAAAATATGAAGTGATTTCTCTTTTGGACGAATCTGCACTGAATGGTTTTGAGAGTCAGTGATTTGACTCACATTTTTTGTGAAGCTCAAAGTCAGGAGCAACCACAATCTTACACTTTTTTAGAAGCCGTCGCTGGTAGTGGAGGTTGTGAGTCAACTTGGTTGGGCTATGAGTCTGAGTGGCTCAGTAGCTGCATGGAGTTACTCCCCATGATGAGACTGGATGTTGTGTAGTCCCCTCCATGGTGGAATCAACCGTGAGCACTTAATCAGTTGCCTTCGGGGTGTGGCCTGCTTCCAGTATATACAGAAAGGGTCCTGCATTTGGTTGTCTTCATCTCTAGTTCTGGACTTGAACAGTGGCCTGCCATTTTACCTGCCCATCTTTGGTTCATCAGCTCCAGTGGCCTGGAACAAGAGCTAGAGCTGAAGCCCAAGATCAAGACCTTTTACCCAGACCCTAGAGCTGGCACACTGTATTCAGACTTCTAGCCTCCTAAACTGTAAAAGAAAAAATTCCTGTTTGTTAAAGCTGTTATTTCTGTTATGGCAGTACTAGAGAACTAAGACACCATCACTTAAGACACTTTTCTTTTTCCTAGGTGATGTCAGGCGTCCAAAGCACGTCCAACAGACTGATCTGGCTGCAACACTGGCAGTAGGGCTGGGCTTGCCAATTCCAAAAAACAGCGTGGGGCGTCTTTTATTCCCAGTTGTTGAAGGAAAACCAATGCGAGAGCAGTTGCGATTTTTACACTTAAATACAGTGCAGCTCAGCAAGTTGTTGCAAGAGAACGTGCCACTGTATGAGAAAGGTAAGTTGGTCACTAATTCCTTAAAAAGCTGGAATTGGAGATACCATTTGACCCAGCCATCCCATTACTAGGTATATATCCTGAAGAAGTGAGAGTCAGGACAAGAACAGATATATGCACACCCATGGTCATCGCAGCACTATTTACAATAGCAAAAAGATGGAAACACCCTCTGTGCCCATCAACAGAAGAATGGATAACCAAACTATGGTACAGACACACAATGGAATACTGTGCAACACTAAAGAATAACATGTTGTTGTTGTTGTTATTATGTGCTGTTGAGTCGGCCCCGACTCATAGCGACCCCTCCTTGGGTTTTTGAGGCAGTATCACTACGGAAGTAGGATTGCCCATCCTTCCTTCCGAGGAGTGGCTGGTGGGTTTGAACCGCCAGCCGTCTGGTTAGCAGGCAAGTATCTTAGCCACTATGCTACCAGAGCTCCCAAAGAATAACATAGAATCTGCAAAACAGCACATAACATGGATGAACTTGGAGGACATTATGTTGAGTGAAATAGGATCACAAGGACAAATACAGTATTAGTTCATTATTTTATATATGGAAGGAAACTTTCTTTGTTGATTACCAGGTGTTGGGGGGGGGAGGAAACACACACACACACACACACACACAAACATTGATCCATGGGGGGAAAAGAGTTGATCCCTAATCTCTGACTTCTGTTGGGACTGTCTCTCTCCACTGAACAAGTTCTGTGGAGAGTTTAGTGAAAGGAATGCTTTCTGGTCGGTGTTGCTCACACAGGTTGTGATCCTGGTTCCCTGGAGCACTGTCACCAGATGCAACATCCATGCAGTTATCTGAGCTCTTGCATAAATTTCTCCCCTTCACGTCCCCTTCTCTCCTTTTCCCTCCCCTCCTCCCATCTTCTTCCCTCATCTTCTTCCTCTTCCTCCCCTCTCCTTTCTCATTTCCCCTCCACTCTGCCCTTCTTTTGGGGGAATCACTTTTCCCTTCATTCAGGGAGTTTCCATGCCTTTGTACAGGGACAGAAAGGACTAGCTTTCCTCATGCTCCCTCTCAGTTGCATGGGTTGACGGAGACCACTTCTTCCCCAGGATTCATGGCCTTCTTTGAGATCTTTCCCGGGAGCCCTCCTCTCCTGCCTTGGCTGCGTCTCACAGCAGTGTTTGGTCTCCCAGATGTGGCCCTCTTGGGGGTTTTATCTGGGAAACACTTGTTCCTTTCAGCCTGGTTAAGTCACCTTGTCTGGGTCTAGGTCAGTGTCTGCATGCTTTCAAGTGAATGTTTTCGGTGCTGTCAAGTACATTTTGACTCATAGTGACTTTCTGTCCAACAGAACGAAACTCTGCCCAGTCCTGCACCATCCTTATGGCTGTCGCTGTGCTTGACCTCATCGTAGCCACACTGTGTCGCTCCATCTTGCTGAGGCTCTTTCCCTTTTTCACTGACCCTCTTCTTTACCAGCAGGACGTTCTTGTCCAGGAACTGAGCCCTCCTGATAACATGGCCAAAGAACGAGAGAGAAAGTCTGGCCTCTCTTGCTTCCAAGGAGCATTCTGGCTGTCCTTCTTCCTGACAGATTTGTTCATTCTTCTGAGTCCATGGTATATTTAGTATTCACCAACACCATAATTTAACTACATCTCTTCTTTGGTCTTCCTTATTCATTGTCCAGCTTTCACATTTATGTGAGGCTATTGAAAAGACAGTGGCTTGGGTCAGGCACAGTTTTGTCTTCAAATTGACATCTTTGCTCTTTAACAGTTAATCCCTTGTAGCAAGTTTGTCCAATGCAATATGTGGTCTGATTTCTTGATTGCTGCTTCCATGGGTGTTCACTATGATCCAAGTAAAACCAAACCCCTGACAGTTTCAATCTTTCCTCCATTTTTCATGATATTGCTTATAGATCCAGTTGTGAGGATTTTCATTTTTTTTTATGTTGCAGTGTAATCCATACTGCAGATTGTAGTCTTTAATCTTCATCAGTAAGTGCTTCAGGTTATCTTTACTTTCAGTAAGCAAGGTTGTATCATCTGCATACTGCAGGTTGTTAATGAGTCTTCCTGATGCTGTGTTCTTCATATACTCCAGCTTCTCGGATTATTTGCTCAGCATACAGATTGAATAAGTATGGTGAAAGGATACAACCCTGACACACACTTTTCCTGATTTTAAACCATGCAGTATTTCCTTGTTCTGTTTGAACGACAGCCTCTTGGTCTATTTACAGGTTCCTTATGAGCACAATTAAAACTCAAAAAAAAAACCCAAACTCACTGCTGTCAAGTCAATTTGATTTGTAGCGACCTCTCCTTGGGTTTCTGAAGTGGTATCTCTATGGAAGTAGATTTCCCAGTCTTCCTTCTGAGGAGTGGCTGGTGGGTTTGAACCACTAGCCTTCTGGTTGGCAGTCAAATGCCTTAGGCACTGTGCCACCAGAGCTCTTATTCTTCTCAGTGTTATGCATAATATGTTGTGATCCACACAGTAGGAAGCCTTCACAAAGTGAAGCCTTTACAAATTAAAGCCTTACACAGGTAAACATCT
Organism: Orycteropus afer afer; assembly: GCF_000298275.1. Taxonomy (NCBI): domain Eukaryota; kingdom Metazoa; phylum Chordata; class Mammalia; order Tubulidentata; family Orycteropodidae; genus Orycteropus; species Orycteropus afer. The sequence continues at coordinate 375,094 of NW_006922341.1, forward strand.
TTCTGGTATTCTTTGCTTTCAGCCAAGATCCATCTGACATCAGTAATTATATCCCTCATTCCACACCCTCTTCTGAATCTGCCTTGAATTTCTGGTGGTTCCCTGTCTATGCACTGCTGCAACCATTTTTTAATTATCTTCAGTACAATTTTACTTGCATGTGATATTAATGATATTGTTCGATTATTTCCACGTTCTGTTGGATCACTTTTCTTTGGAATGGGCAACAAATACGGATCTCTTCCAGTCAGTTGGCCAGGTAACTGTCTTCTAAGTTTCTTGGCATAAATAACTGAGCTCCTCCAGTGCTACATCTGTTTGTTGAAACATCTCGATTCTCTCATTTCCTGGAGCTTTTTCTCCAATTCCTTTAATGCCGCTTGGACTTCTTTTTTTAATACCATTGGTTTTGATCATTTTGATCCTAAAATGGTTAAATGTTGACCAGTTCTTTTTGGTACAATGACTGTGTATTCCTTCCATCTTCTTTTGATGCTTCCTGCATCATTCAGTATTTTACCCATGTTGTTGTTACGTGCCTTCAAGTTGGACCCGACTCATAGTGACCCCTCTTTGGGCTTCCCAGGTGGTATCACTACAGAAGTAGATTTCCCAACCTTCCTTCCACAAAGTGGCTGGTTTTGCCCATAGAATCCTTCAGTATTACAACTCGAGACTTGAATATTTTCTTTATTTCATTGGGAAATGCTGAGCGTGTTCTTCCCTTTTGATTTTCTAGCTCCAGATCTTTGCACATTTCATTATAGTACTCCACTTTGTCTTCTCAAGTTGCCCTTTGGAATTTCTGTTCACCTCTTTTACGTCATCATATCTTCCTTTCACTTTAGCTTCTCTCTGTCCAAGAGCAAGTTTTAGGGTCTCCTGACGTCCATTGTATTATTTTCTTTCTTCTTGTTGTCTGTGTTGTCTAGTGCTGCTGTAACAGAGATACTGCAGGTGAATGGCTCTAACAAACAGAAACGTATTCTCTCAGTTTGGGAGGCCAGAAGTCTGAGTTCAGATGCTGGCTCTAGGGAAAGGCTCTCCGTTTGTGTCTCTTGTTCCCAGGAGGACCCCAGCACAGGCTGTCTGGGTCCAAAGGACATTTTCTGCTCCTGGCTCCTCTGTCTTGGTGGTAGCAGGTCCCCCTTCTCTGCTTCCTTCCGTCTCCTTTTATCTCTTGTAAGATACAAGGTGTTTCAGGCCACACCCCAGGAAAACTCTGCTTACATAGGACCAGGGCTGTGATGGGACTAAGGATGTTGCAACCCACTCTTAATCTTAATCCTTTTATACCTGATCAACTTCTCACATCAGATCAGATCCTGGAGAAACAAGGCTGTCACTGAGAATCATGGCCCAGACAAGCTGACACGAATTCTGAGGGACACAATTCAATCCATGACCGTTGTCTTTTTAATGACCTTTTGCTTTCTTCATATATGATGTCCTTCATGTGATCCCATAACTCATCTAGTTTTTGGTCATTTTTGTTCAGGGCATCAAATCTGTTCTTCAGATAGTCTCTAAATTCAAGTGGGATATAATCAAGGTCATATTTGGGCTCTCATGGACTTGTTTTAATTTTCTTTAGCTTCAACTAGAACTTGCATATATGCAGTTGATGGTTTCCTGCCCTTTATCTGACTGATGAATTTGAGCTTCTCCATTGCCTCTTTCCACAGATGTAGTCGATTTGATTTCTATGTATTCCATCTGGTAAGGCCCACGTGTATAGTCGCCATTTATATTGTTGGAAAAGGTATTTGTAGTGAATAAATGGTCAGTCTTGCAAAATTCTGTCTTACAATCCCCAGCTTCATTTCTATCCCAAGGCCGTATTTTCCAGCCACTGAGATTCTTCTTTGTTTCCAACTTGTGCATTCCAATCACTAGTAATAGTTAACATATCTTGATTGCATGTTTGGTCAGTTTCTCACTGCAGAAGTTGGTGAAATTCTTCAGTTTCTTCATCTTTAGTGGTTGGTGTGTGAATAATAATAATAAATACCAGTGGTGTTACCTGATCTTCCTTGTGGACATAAGGATATTACCGTATCACTGAGAGCACTGTGCTTCAGGACAGATTCGAAATGCTCTTTGTGACCATGAATGCGATGCCATTCCTCTTCAGTCTGTCGTCCTGGCATAGTAGACCACGTGACTATCAGATTAAAAATGACCAGTACCAATCCATTTCAGATCACTAATGCCTAGGATATGCGTTCCATTTCGTTTTTGTCAACTTCTAATTTTTCTAGATTCATACTTTGTTTCAGCCTCTAATTATTAATGGATTTTTACAGCTGTTTCTTGTCGTTTTGAGGCACGCCACATCATCCAATGAGTGTCCCGAAAGCTTTGCTCCATGCACGTCATTAAGGTTGACTCTTCTTGAGGCAGCAGTTGTCTCTGGCCGTGTTTTGACTGCCTTCCAGCCTGAGGGGCTCATCTTCTGCCACTGTGTCAGTGTCCACTGCTGTTTCTAAGGTTCTCCCTGGAAAGTTTCTTGAAAGTAGATTGTCAGGTCCTCCTTCTTAGTCTCAGTCTGGAAGCTCTGCTGAAACCTGTGCAATGGGTGACCCCACAGGCATTTGAAATACCGGTGGTATAACGTCTAGCCTCACAGCAGCATGCAGCCTTCACAATATAACAAACTCATGTGATTGCTGTGTTTTCTGAATGGCGTTCAGATACCAGGCTCTGGGTACCACTTCCTGAAGGGCATGTGGCAGTCAGTGTGTACACTTGGGCAGCATGAGTGAATTTGGAGAGTAGGAAAGGTGTTCTGGGTTTTTGTTGCTATTGTTTTTAAACAGGAACAATTTCTAAATATTTAAGAAAAATTAGAAATGACACCTTTAAGGATTGAATTGTGTCCCCCACGAATGTGTTGTAATTCCTATTATCTCTACCTGTGCTCATAACCCCATTCAGGAGTGGGCTGTCTTTATTTTATAAACAAGGCAGCACTGGTGTAGGGTGTACTTTGAGTCAAGTCTTTTGGGATATGAAGGAAGCTAAACAACAGAGAGGATAGATGCCAAGACACAAGGAGATATCCAGGGAACCAGGAAGCACAAGCTGAAGAGACAAGGCCCTTCCTCCTGAGCTCAGAGAAGACCTTCCCCTAGAACTGGTGCTCTGACTTCAGACTGCTAGCCTCCTTTTCCTGCGAGAAAATTAATTTTAGTTTGTTCAAACCACCCCCTTGTGGTATTTCTGTTAGAGCAGCACTTGACAATTAAGACAGAAACCTTCAAGTCTTTGCTCAGATGTTACCTCAGGAAAGCCCAGCAGTCCCAGAATCCTCCCTCCATTGTTTTTCTCCACAGCACAGATGTTTCGGATGCTACTCGTGTATTTTCCTTCTTATCCTCTCTTCCTCGTGGATGTAAGCCTCACGAGGGCAGACATTTCTGTCCTGCTGTGTACCGTGTTCCAGGCAGGTAGTTGGGCAGACAGGGAGCGTGTGAGTGGGCAGATGAGCATTCTCAGCTTTTACAGCGTGACCAGTGAAGCTGCTGATCTCACTAAGGAGTAGTTCATCTTCATCAGCTGTCAGTTCTTAAAGATGAAGCTTTATCATCTGCCAAATTTTAAACACCTTTTTTCTCTCTGGTTAGATCCTGGATTTGAACAGTTTAAAATGTCAGAACGGTTGCATGGGAATTGGATCAAGCTCTACTTGGAGGAGAAGGGCTCTGAAGTCCTTCTGAATCTTGGCATGAAGGTCCTCAGGCAGTACCTGGATGCCCTGCAGACCCTGAGCCTGTCTCTGAGCAGACAGGTGGCGCAGTACGACATCTACTCGATGGCAGTGGGAGCTGTGCTGGTCCTGGAGGTGGGGCTCACGGGCTCAGCTATCGATTAGGTCAGAAAGGCAACCGAAGCGCTGCCCTATAAAGTATGTGCAGTGTCAGTAGGATGAAGCACGGGGAACAGAACATCTCACTCACTGAGCTTTGTTCCACAGAGGGGTCTGGTGGGCTCACTCACACTGAGCCAGCCACGCCTTCTTGGCAGCTAGCTGGAAATCCGCTCTAGGAATCTTAGTGGGCGTTACTGTCAGGATGGCTGATGTCAGGTCAGGTGCCTGGTTTGGTCTGCAGTAGGTGTCTCCCGACCTGGTCTGTGGACACACCTGTGGTCTCCCTGTCCAGGTCCTATCCCTGCTTCTGCTCAGCGTCCCAAAGGCTCTGGGCCCAGCGGCTGAGCTGGACGTGCCGCTGTCATCACCGCTGTTCTCCCTGCTCTTCTGCCTGACTCTCCTGGTCCTCTCCGCCGTCCATGTTGTCGTGTGCACCTCAGCTGAGAGCACCTGCTACTTCTGCAGCGTGCCCTGGCTGGTGGCGAGTGGGGCGGTGCTGCTGATGGCTGCGCTGCTCTGTGCGATCGTGTCAGCCGTTTCCAAGACTGGAGTCAGCACAAAGCATGCAGGGAAGGTAAGGCCTCCTGAGGGGGGGCGCTGCCTCTCTAGGCTGTGTCGTCTCCTCTCACTGCATCCCAGGAAACCCCAGCACGTGTGGCACTGAGCACATGGCAGAAGGGCCTAGTGAATGATGGCAGTACAGCAGCCACACTTGTGGACCCCTAGGGTTCCTGTTTGAAGATCCAGTAGTGCTGTTACATCGTGTCTGTCTGTGTGCAGAGGAAACAGCAGATTCCTGTGGCTCTAGTACCAGAGGTTGTAAAAGGCCGCACATTTCTGAGGAGAAGACATCTCTGTGTGGGGATGTGAGGGCACTGGGTCCATAAAGGTGGTGGATCACAGAGGAACAAGTCTTCCTAACAACTTGGGGTGGTCTCTCTGAGGATATGGGCTGATCCCTCTGATGATGGGCTGGTTTCTCTGAGGATGTAGTGGTTTCTCTGAGGGTAGAGATGGTCTCTGGGGATGGAGGTGGTCTCTCAGAAGATGGAGGTGGTCTCTGAGGGTGTGAGTGATCTCTCTGAGGATGGTGATGGTCTCTCAGAGAATGAGGGTGGTCTCTCTGAGGATATGAGTAATCTCTCTGAGGATGTGAGTGATCTCTCTGAGGATGGTGATGGTCTCTCAGAGAATGAGGGTGGTCTCTCTGAGGATATGAGTAAGCTCTCTGAGGATGTGAGTGATCTCTCTGAGGATGGAGGTGGTCTCTCTGAGGATGGAGGCGGTCTTTGAGGATGTGAGTGGTCTGAGGGTAGAGATGGTCTCTGAGGATGGAGGTGGTCTCTCTGAGGATAGAGGTAGCTCTCTGAGGATGGAGATGGTCTCTCTGAGGATGGAGGTGGTCTCTGAGGATGTGAGTGATCTCTGAGAATGGAGCTGGTCTCTGAGGATAGAAATGGTCTCTCTGAGGGTGGAGGTGGTCTCTGAGTATGTGAGTGATCTCTCTGAGAATGGTGATGGTCTCTCAGAGGATGAGGGTGGTCTCCCTGAGGATATGAGTAATCTCTCTGAGGATGTGAGTGATCTCTGAGGATGGAAGTGGTCTCTCTGAGGATGAGGTGGTCTCTGAGGATGTGAGTGGTATCTGAGGATGAAGGTGGTGTCTCTGAGGATGGCTGGTGGTGGTCTCTCTGAGGATGTGAGTGGTATCTGAGGATGGAAGTGGTCTCTCTGAGGATGAGGTGGTCTCTCTGAGGATGTGAGTGGTAGCTGAGGGTGGAGATGGTGTCTCTGAGGATGGAGGTGATCTCTGAGGATGGAGGTAGTCTCTGAGGATAGAGATGGTCTCTTTGAGGATAAAGGTGGTCTCTCTGAGGATGTGGGTGATCTCCGGGTATGGGCTGGTCTCCAAGGATGTGAACGATCTCTGAGGATGAGGATGTGAGTGGTCTCTCTGAAGATGGTGGTTATCTCTTTCGCCACCGTCAGCGTCAGTCACTTTGCCTCTCTGCTCACAGCTCGAATTCCCAGGTGAGGGTCCACACACCACTGATCAGGAAGCAGGGTTGGTCGTGAGTCTCCAGGACTGTGTCCAGAGAAAGGCGATTCCCCCCCAACAGAGCAGAGCTGGGAGGTTCTGGGCACAGGAAGGACGGGGTTCCTGGTGGTCATTGTGTGCATGTCCAGACGTCACTTAGTGTGTTTCCCCTCCACAGAACCTTGCTCCTTCTAGCTCTCAGTGGTCAGAGCTGGATCTCCTCATCCTGCTGGGGACCGCAGGCCATGTCCTGAGCCTGGGTGCAAGCAGCTTCATCGAGGAGGAGCACCAGACCTGGTACTTCCTTGTCAGCACCCTGTGCCTGGCACTGTGTCAGCAGGTTTATAGAAGCCACTTCCTTGGCAATAAGGAGGATCCACAGTGCAGCTCGTATGCAGATCCTGGGCTCAAGCTGGCTTTGCCGACTCAGCGGGACCGGGCCAAGGGCTGTGCTGTACTGCAGGACAACGGGGCACATGTGGCCACCTCTGCCTTTGAGCAGCTGGGCGATGCAGAGCGGTGGATGGCGCTGGCCAGCCCTTGGGCCGTGCTGTGCTGCTGCCGGCTGCTGCGGGCCCTGAACCAGACGGGCGTGCAGGGGGCCCACCGGCCTGACCTTGGGCACTGGCTCACCAGGTGAGGGCCGTCCCGGGAGCATCCAGAGAGGCTCTCTCCAAGTTTAGGCCTGTTTCATGTTGAGGATTGGGTCACATTTGAACTCAGAGCTGGAAACACACGGTTTTCAGTTGATGCAGGTAGAGGGTTCACCTTGAGCCTGATGTGGGGGGATGCAGAGTCAGCAGGACTGGGCCCCAGGCCTGTGTGTCACTGTGTGTTCTCCATGTGTCACTGTGTCACCAGGTGTGTCACTGTATCACTCTGTGCTCTGTTTGTCACCATGTTTGTTTTGTGTCATTGACTTTCTGTATCACTGCATCACTCTTTGTCACCATTTGTGTCACTGTGTGTCTGTGTCACTATAGGTTACCTGTGTATCTACATCTGTGTCACCTGTCACCACATCACTGTGTTCTCAGTGTGACTGTGATTGGTGTCGCTTGCTGTGTGTCAGCGTCACTGTGTCACTGTGTGTCACCATGTATCTCTATATCACTGATCTCTGTGTCACCACATCACTGTATTCTGGGTTACTCTGTCACTGTGTGTCTGTGTCACTGTGTGTCACCATGTATCTCTGTGTCACCACATCACTGTATTCTGGGTTACTCTGTCACCGTGTCACTGTGTGTCTGTGTCACTGTGTGTCACCATGTATCTCTGTGTCACCACATCACTGTATTCTGGGTTACTCTGTCACCATGTCACTGTGTGTCTGTGTCACTGTGTCACTGTGTGTCACCATGTATCTCTGTGTCACCACATAACTGTATTCTGGGTTACTCTGTCACTGTGTCACCTGTGTGTCTGTGTCACTGTCACTCTGTGTCACCACATCACTGTGGTACCTCTTCCAGTTCCAGGCTCAGGATGTGGTCATTGACTCTTGGGAGTTTGGCAGGGATGCCCCACGTCCTCACAGTGTCCAGTCGCTTTACTTCAGAGAGAGAATGGCAGGGAATCTAAGAGGCCCCACTTGCCACATAGGAAATATCATGGGTCTCATGGGGACCAGCCTGGTGCAGAAAGACTGACAGTTAGGCAAATGGGGGCAGTTTGGGGACAGCGTGGGGGTGAGCAGCCTCCCTGGATGGTGTTTCCCCAGTCCTCTGTCTCCCCACCTAGAAGGATAGCGTGGGGGGTGACCAGCCTCCCTGGATGGTTCTCCCTGTCCCCTGTCCTCTGTCTCCCCACCTGGAGGGACAGGGTGGGTAATGAGCAGCCTCCCTGGATGGCATTCCCCCAGTCCTCCGTCTCCCCAGCTGGAGGAGGGGTCAGAGCCAGTGCAGTAGAGGCTGGGTCTCCACCTCCTGGGCTCCGCACACAGGGCCAGATGAGTCAGTCTGGTGGGGAAGTGATGCTGTCTGAGGATTGACATAACAAGGAAATGGAACAGATGCTTTGGGAGCTGTGGCTACTGCCATCGACTGATAGCAACCCCCATTGGTTTCCAAGGCTGTCACTTCATGGAAGTAGATTCTTCATCTTCCTCCCTCGGAGCAGCTTGGGGCTTTGAACCACTGGCCTTCTGATTAGCAGCCAAATGCCTTACCCCCTATGGCACCAGAGTTCATTTGGGGAGCTGTGGAGTAAATCTTAATTGTCTGGCAGTGAAGCTGTAGAAGCGAGAGAGCGAGGAGGCAGCAGCAGGGTTGCTCAGAGTGTGGGTGCAGTGGCGAAGGAGCGGGGTACTTATGCTGTCATCGGGCTAAGTCACGAGGTGTGGCCAACACTGATGGAGGGGAGAAAGCAAAGTAGCTGGCGGAGCCAGCACTGGGCACTTGGGTCTGAACTGCTTACCCTTCCTCCAGCCACTTATCCTGTTGGGGATGTGTCCTGAGGAAGTGATGCAGAAAGGACAGGAGCTCAGCGTCTGGCATGCTGTCCCAGTGTTGCCATGTGGGCCACGGGCCCAACGCAGGAAGTGTTGGGTGCACACTGCACACTGCACACACCTGCGATCTCATAGCCGTCCTACAGTTAGGACGCTCACTGGCTCCTTGTCGAGGTGCAGCATCGGGTGCTGAACATGCAACTGGACAGGGGCCCAGTGCAGGGTCACCATGCTGAGCCTCAGCCCAAGGTGCGGGAGAATGGCCGGTGTGGACAGGTGCCTGGGGGAGCAGCTGGCATAGATGGGGGCTCAAAGCTGGTCACCATGTGAAGCCTCGGCCTAAGGGGGGAGGATGGTCAAGGTGGACGGGTGCCTAGGGAGTGGCTGGCACGGATGGGGGCTTGAAGCTCGGTCACCATGTGGAGCCTTGGTCTGAAGTGGGGTCCAGGTGGGAACATGATGCTGGATCCCTGCATCCAACCTTAGCCTGAGGTGAGGGAGCTCCATATCCAGCAGTGACCAGGGCCACGAGCCTTAGGCCTGCAGGGCAGCCACGCTCCCTATGTTGTGAGAGTCAGAGCATGTGGAGAGAGTTGGGCTGCTTCCCCCCAGGGTACGGGAGTAAGCATGGCCTGCCAGTGCAGGCTTCTCCCACTGGCCCTATGCCTGCTTAGAGGATGTGCCCCTCTCTTGCCATCCATGCCCTTCTCTGGACAGTGGCCATCAGTGCAGGAGGGCATAGTGTCCTGTCCCTCCAGTGGCCCTGGGGCCATGTTCCTGCCCTTCAGAGGCAGCAGTCCTGGGGTTGACGCATCTCACTGCTGTTCCACATGGTCGTGGGGGCTGCTAAGGAGAGCCCAGTGAGTGACAGGAGTGTAAGGAGGGGCCTGAGTCTACCGCCAGCTCTTGGCAATGCCCTCCAAGTGTGACTTGTCAGTGACTGAGTGCATAAATGGGACTGACGCACAGGCATGTGGTACAGGCAGCTGCTCTCAGGGTGGGACAGATGGGAGTGAGGTGATGGTTGGCACAGTGGTTGGTGCAGTTCTGTCCAGAATCTGCTTGCTGTGGCTCAGGGAATATGGGCTGTCCTGGCAGTAGGCACCCAAGTGGGGCACAGTGTCAATTCGGGACCCCAGCAGCAGGCTTTCAGTCCAGGGCCTCACAGGTGGGCCAACCTTCTGGGCCCTCGATGGCGGGCCGTCCTTCTGAGGCCTCAATGGTAGGTCATCCTTCCAGCCCTCGATGGCAGGCCATCCGTCCAGGGCCTCGATGGTGGGCCGTCTGTGAATGAGAAAGAGGACTCAGCTAAACACCCATGTGTCTAGTTTAAATAACCAGCAGTTTTCTCTTCAGCTGTTTGTCATCTGTTCTTAGAAACCCCCCATGTGCGCTTCAGTGGCCCTGTGCATGGCTGCTCACTGCGTCTTTCTGTCCCATTTCAGCTCTGATCACAAGGCTGCACTCTCAGTCCTGGCAGCCCTCTCACTGCTCACCATCTTCCTGTTGGTCCAAAGGAGGTGCTCACCAATGTCCAAGGTGGCCCTGGCACTTGGCCTGCTGGGCGTCTACTGCTATCGGGCCGCCATCGGGAACGTGATGTCACCGTGGCAACGAGGCAACAAGGACATCTCAAAGTGAGTGCCACTGACGACCCGTGGTGATCTGCGTGTTTGTCAGCAGTGACGCAGCCTAACCAGGAGTGCTGTGGTCAGCCAACTTTGTTAGCAGTTTTTAGGAGAGAGACAAATAGCTTGGAAGCAAGATCACTGAGATTGATTTTTAAAGTTAAAACAAATCAAGTCTCCTGGGTATATCATGGAACAGAGGGGTGTGGGTTGGTTTTAAGTTACCTATAGCATGTAGTTGCCAGGATTCACTCTTACAGAGTCAGGAAATGACTGTAGTAATGGGGATCATGAGTGAAACTTCATTGTGATGAGGAAATGAAGCTGGCTAGAAACTTCAGCTTTCCAACGGTTTGCAGTTAAGGGGTCAGGAGCCTGTGAGGCTCAAACAGACCAGCCAGGAGGCTGTTGCAGTAAATGCAGTGAAGCAGCCTGGAACCCTGCTTGGCGTGCCCCAGTGGCAAAGCTGTGGTGAAGAGCTGCTTCCCTCTGAGCAGAGGGCTGCTGGGGCGCCCTTCGGAGAGCAGTTGGTAAAGTGCATCAGGGACCTGGATGACCTCTGGCTAGGTCAGCCCCTAGAAACTTATCTTAAGACGTGTGGCGGGGTTCCTCTGTGTGGCCTTTTGTCTCAGTTCTTTGGAAAAACAGAGTGAGAGCTCTTTCCCCTAAGCCCTGAAAAGTGGCCTTTGCCTGAGGTTTCTACCCCAGCGGGTTTGATGCTTTTGACAGATTGATGGACATATCCTGGGTAAACTGTAATCATCTTGGTTTGATAACTTTTGTCTGGTGTTGGGCTGTAGCCTGCCCTGTGATCGGTATGCACCTTGCAGGGATTGGTCAGTAGACTATGTAAATGAGGTGTCTGTGGCCTACCAAGAGGGAATTGGTCATTTCATGGCCCTGATGGGAGGGCCATTCCTTGAAACTGACGAGGAATTGTGTATATAAGCAACCAATCCCACAAAGGTGTTTCAGACAGAACGAAGCAGGAAGGAAAGCAGAAGGAAGGGAAGAAAGAAGAAGCAAAGAAAGAGGAGGTGAAGACTCTTCTGAAAGAGCTGTAACGCCGGTCAGGGGCTGTAACATGGAAGACAGTGAGAGGTCTGGGAGGGCCCGGGGCAGTCAGTGGGGACAGATGGCAGGGCCGAGAGGAACTTGTCCCCAGGGGTCCAAGAGGGGCCAAGAGAATTGGCCAGCACTGAAGAAGAGAGACTTTGCCTGTGTGCTTCCTGATCCTGGTCCCGAGCTGTAGCCTGTTCCTTACAGATACCTCAACCATGATACAATCTATGAATTCTGTGCAGCCATTGCAATTGATTATGGAAGAGAAGTAGAGAGTGCTGTGGGAGGGATGGCGGGTATCAGAATTGGTACCAAGGTTGGAGGGAAGGTAGAGGGCTACTCTTGATCCACATTATCCCCCTTAAAGTTAGACGGGTACTGAGACTGCTCCTCCTACCCCATTTTACCCGTGGTCTGAGATGTAGCTTATGGTTGAGATGCTCACGGAAGTGTTAGCACAGTTGCAGAAAATGAAAGGCAAGGTGTAAGTGTAAATAAACCAAAACACCCAAACCACGCTCATTGCCATCTAGTCGGTTCTGACCTGGAGGACCCTATGGGATGCTGCCCTACAGGGTTTCCAAGGCTGGCTGTAAATGTTTACAGAAGCAGACTGAGATCTTTCTCCCGCAGAGCGTATGGTGGGCTTCAGCCACCAACCTGCCTGTTAGCAGCTGAGAGCTTAAGCACTGTGTCATCAGGGCCTCAGCAGTAATGAAGTGATTATCTGAATTATACTGATGCTATGTGAAGGAGCTCTGGTGGCCTAGTGCCTAAGGTGTCTGACTGCTAACCAGAAGGTTGGCGGTTCAAACCCACCAGCCACTCTTTGGAAGGAAGACTGGGCAATCTCCTTCTGCAGAGATTTACCGCCTTGGAAACCTAAAAGGGGTCCCCATGAGTCGGAATTGACTCGACGGCAGTGGGTTTGGTTTGGGTTTTCGGAGCGGGCTTTTACAGCCAGTGGATAGCAGGTTTCCTTAGAATATGTAAAGGTATGGAGGAACAGTTACAAAACTCTGGTGGGATCCCACCCTTACCAGGTGTGTGTATGTTTCTGCACTTATACAAAAAGGCTAACATACGTGGAGTGTGAATTGTGATTCTGCCCAGACGTGAGATCACACTGAACCATGGTTTACCTGTCTCGGTATTGAGGGTGTCTAGAATAACAGGTATTGCTCTCATGACTGGGGGAGAAAAGCAAATGTCGTCTTTTCTGGAAAGGTTAGGGTCAAACTGGGGCTACAGGGTGCCTGTGGGGGCTCATTTGACATGAGGAAGCGCTCCGGGGTCTCCTGACCTCTGTGGGGTGTGGCTGGGTGTTGCGCTGGGTGGCATTGTGGCCAGAGTGATAGGAGGAAGGTGGTGAGATGGCGTCGGATGGGCATGCTGGAGGCTCTCAGAGGCTGATGTCTTTTGGAATCTGAGACTTTGGGTCAACATCCATGCTCCTGGGGTCTTCAAAATAGGGTGTTGTGTAACTCTTCATTTCCTTTCAGATCTTAATTTCAGCATCACTTACTTCAAGACTGTGGCTGTGTTACATTATCTTACATGCTTAACAGGAGTCTGTACCTCAAACCAAAACCAGACCCACTTCTGTGGAGTCTATTCTGACCCACAGATCCCCTAGAGGACAGAGTAGAACTGCCCAAAGGGTCTCCAAGGCTGTCAGTCTTCACAGAAGCAAAGCCCAAACCACACCCACTGCCATGGAGTTGATTCTGACCCACAGCACCCCTAGAGGACAGAGTGGAACTGCCTTTTAAGGTTTCCAAGACTTGTCATCTTTACAGAAGTGGACTACATCATCTTTATTCCATGGAGCGGCTGGTGGGTTTGAACCACTGGCCTTTTTGTTAGCAACTGAATGCTTTAACCACTACACCACCAGAGCTCCTCATGTACCTTAAAAGTGTTAAAAAAAAAGTAGCCAATGTGACCTTTCTTTCAGTTGGCTTGTTTGGTTCACATTCTTCTTTAAAATGCTTCTATTTCCTAACCTAATCTGTGGCCTCTCGTGGTCCATGACCTGTCCTGATGCGTGATCTGTTCTCCCGTGCTGTTAGCTCTGTCTTGACTCTGGACTTGTCCTGACAGTCCATCCGTCCTGTACTAGGTCAGTACTCTCTGGTTCCTGATCTGGCTCCTGGTTCTAGATCTGTTCTGCTGCCCTCCTGTTAGCTCTGTCCTGACTCTGGACCTGTCCTGACATCCGTCTGTCCTGTACTAGGTCGGTATTCCCTGGTTCTGTCCTGCACTAGGTCAGTACTCCCTGGTTCCAGATCTGTCTCCTGGTTCTAGACTCATCCTGATGCTGGGTTACCATAGCAACTGTTTTTCTCTGTTCAGCCCCTCCAGGCTCCACCCATTGCTATTCTCACTGCCAACTTTGTTCTCTGCTCAGAACCAGGCTTGGCTCAGTGGAGGTTCAAGTTGGAGCAGTGCTGGGTGTGTGGATTGGGCAAGGAGGGAGGGTCCGATGAAGGCGTCTTGTAATGTTTTCCCCCAGCTTCTCGAGGGGCTGCCAAGAGAGGAGCTCCCTGCCCTGCCCTCTGTGCGGAGCCCACCACTCTCTTCTCAGCGCTTGTCTGGTTTCCATCAGCCTCTGCTGTTTGCTCTGATCCCCAGATGGTCCCACCATGGGCTCTGTTTAGCACGCACCTCTGTCTGTGGTTTCCAGGGATGTGACTCCTCAACAAGGAAATGAGCCCGCAGCATGACTTGTGTGTGCACGCCGGTATCTTCCATCCCCCAGCACACGGTGAGATGATGTGCAAGGAAACTTGAAGATGAGACTGATGGATCACACAAGGAATTTTTTTAAATCTGATAGAAAATTTAATTTTTTCCAGAGACATCATTTTGGTGATTATTTCATTTAACGTTCATTTTCTGAGCATCATTTTAAATGATCAGCTTCTGTAATGTATCCAGGACACTTGATGTACTGTTTGGTTTCAAATACTATGCTTTGGGAATACGTGTTTGGCACATGAGTTCTTTGGTAGAGTATCGTAAATTATACTCTCTAAGAATGAGTGGCCGTGAAGTGCTCACACTTTTCATTCCCAACACTGTCTGTTAGACCCTTGACGAGCACTTTCTCGTTAAAGTGCTAGGATACCCGTGAGGTGTGGGTACCATTTTCTCTGCGTCCCATGAAGAAGGGAGCTAGGCATTGTGGGTGTTTGTTAACTCACCCACCACTCAGCTCAGCGCTGCCTTCTCCACACTTTGGACCACTGTGCCCTTGGACGTGTGCGTGTGTGGGCATCGCCCTTCCTTCATTCTGCTTTGTTGTGAACACTCTCAGCAGGGTGATCTCACTGTGTGGACTCAGTGACAATCTAAGCAGAGCTCGTGCGTACGTGAGTGCACTGGATTTTTGTCACCTGTGTAGAGCAGGTGGACCATTACCAGGTGGGTACCAGGCCAAATGGAACGTTTCCCTGAACGCTGTCCCACTGTCAGAGAGTGCACACAGAGGTGTGCCAGTGGCCTTTAGTGGATAGTCTGGGGTCCACCCCTGCCGATCTGACCCCAGGGGTCTGCCCTGATGTGTGGTGGCCAAACCCCCTCATTCTCACAGGGTTACTTGGGCATGAGCAGGGGCCCTGTGGCCAGCTTCACCAGATACACTGGCATGTTAATGTGCTTCTGAAGTAGACGGGTGTTTCCCACAGACTGTGTACTGGGCTTCTCAGTGGATGCTAACGACCATCACTTATGTGGCTTTTTCAGGGGCATCATCGAGGCTCGCTTTGTGTATGTCTTTGTCCTTGGCGTCCTCTTCACGGGCACCAGAGACCTCCTCAGGGCTCAGGCTGCTGCTGCGGGCACCAGGGCCAGGCCTGTGGGCTTGTGGGAGATACACAGCGGGCTGGTCCTGCTGGCGGCGCTCCTGCTCAGGCCACACAATCTTCCGGTGCTGGTGTCCAGCCTCCTGGTGCAGACCCTGATGGCCAAGTTCGTCTGGAAGCCCCTGAGCCATGACGCCGCGGAGGTCACAGTGGCACACTACTGGTTCGGCCAAGCCTTCTTCTTCTTCCAGGTGCGCTTCCTGCGCCACCCCTCAGCCTTCCTGAGGGGGCCTCCGGCCAAGGTCAGCCGGTGGGCGCATGTGCTGCATGGTGAACACTGCTCACAGAGGAAGCAGAGGCAGTACCATGCCCACCCTGTGGCAGTTATGGGAACTTGTCATAGTTGTCAGTTGTTCTCTTTGGTTATTATAATAATTGTGCTTGGTTTTGCCCTGGGTGACTATAGGTGCCCCACCTGACTGTCCATCCCTTGGGGTTGGGAGTTGTCACATGTCTTCTCCAGGGCTAAAAGGCCCCTCAGAGACAAGCAAGCTGCCCTGAGGTAGACTCCAGGAACACACACATAGATGGGTAGCCCATCCACCTGGAGACCCTGCCTATGTGGACAGAAGGCCCAGCTCCAGGTCCATCCTATTGGACCAGACAGTCCCTCCCTGCATGGGCACTGCTGGCTGTTCCTGTGGGCATCCCCTTATGCGGGTAGACACAGCACACCACAGCTCCCTACCGGCCTGTTCCCACTAGGCAAGTGCCTAGATGGGCCATGTCCTTGCCCCCAGAGTGGAGGCGTGCACCCTCCCAGTGTTCCAGGCACTTGGGCTGCAGCTCTCTTGACGACTGTACCTCTTCTCAGGGCAACTCCAACAACATTGCGACTGTGGACATCTCGGCAGGCTTCGTAGGCCTGGGGCACTACGTGGAAGTCCCCGCTGCCTTCCTGACCACCTTTGCCACCTATGTGGGCCCCATCTTGTGGGCCAGCCACCTGGTCAACTACCTGAGCTCAGAGGCAGGCAGGTGAGTGACTCTTACAGCACAGACCCAAGGTGAGCCTGCTCTCGGCTTTCCCACAGGAGTGCCATCCACCTCCTTGAGGAGCTGCCTGTGGGCCTGTGCTGTGCAGCCTGGCTTTCAGAGCAGGTGGTATGTGGCCTCACTGACCCAAGAGCACCTGCTTGCTGTCGATGGGCTGGGGGACATGAGACACTGAGTGCTTGGCCCCCAGAACTCTGGGAAGTGAACCCCTCTCTGCGGACTCCACAGCGCCCCCAGAGGCTGGCAGGGCAGCCCTCCCTCCTCCCCTCCCCAGAAGGCGAGGTCCACAGCGTGCTGTCGGTGCAGGGGTCCTCCTTGTACTTTGGCCCTCTGCTGGCCACTGCCTGTGTGACCACTGCAGCTCACTCAGTACTGCTGCCATGGCCTCAGTAGAGAGTTGGGGCCTGTGACAGTGAAGCGGGGGTCTGAGGCCTGGGAGCCCAGGGTAGGAGTGCTTCTCATCCCCATTCTGTCAGCTCCAGTTTTGCTCTGATGCACACCTGCTCTGGGGCCAGGAACATACCTGGCAGCCTCATCACCACGAATGCCCACAGCCTCCCCCTCCTGGCTGCCCTAAACTTCCTCATGTCTCATTGACCTTGAGTCTGAGGTGAAGTTCAGTTACCTGTTCCCTATCCCCAGTTCCATCCTGACTCCCCCATTATAAAGAAAAAGACATGGCTCGCCATGGCTGCTGACTGCACGGGAGCGCCCGTCATGCAGCCTGGTCTGGCCAATTCCTTGGGACCTGACATGATTGATACAGTCACACCTATAGGTCCACCAGTACTGAGTGGCACACATGGATCTATGCGATACAAGGTTACATATATGGGTGCACACAGTACAGAACCACATGTACGGATCCACATAGTACAGGGTTGCATGTACAGATGGACACGATCCGGAGTGGCACATACAGATCCATATGATTCAGGGTCACACGTACAGATGCACACTCACACGGTACAGAGTGGCACGTACAGATGCACACGGTACAGGGTTACGTGTACGGATGCACATGATCCAGAGCGGCACATATGGGTCTACACGGTACAGGGTTGCGCACACGGATCCACATGCACATGATACAAAATGGCACATGGATGCACACGGATCCATATCCACACGATCTGGAGTGGCACATACAGATCCACATGATTCAGGGTCGCACGTACAGATACACACTCACATGGTACAGAGTGGCACGTACAGATGCACACAGTACAGGGTTATGTGTACGGATGCACATGATCCAGAGCAGCACATATGGATCTACACGGTACAGGGTTGCACACATGGATCCACATGCACATGATACAGAATGGCATGTATGGATGCACACGGATCCACATCCACACGATCCAGAGTGGCACGTACAGATCCACATGGTATAGAGTCACACATAGAAATCCACACGCACATGATACAGAGAGTGGTGCATATGGATGCACACAGTACAGAGGAGCACGTACGGATCCACATGGTACAAGGGCACACAGATATACACAGTACAGGGTCACATGTACAGATCCACATGATACAGGGTCGCACCTACAAATCCACGTCCACACAGTACAGGGTGGCACGTATGGATCTACACAGTACAAGGTTGCACGTACAGATCCGCATCCACACAACACAGAGTAGCACGTACAGATCCACACTATAGAGCCTCACACATACAGATTCACATCCACGTGTTCCAGAGTGGCACTGTGGATCCACACGGTACAGGGTTGCATGTACAGTTGCACAGAATCCAGAGGGGCATGTACAGATCCACATGGTACAGGGTTGCATGTATGGATCTACATGCACATGATACAGAATGGCATGTACAGATCCACACGGTACAGGATCACATGTACAGATCCACATGATACGGGGTCGCACGTACAGATGCACATTCACACGGTACAGAGTGGCACGTACAGATGCACACAATACAGGGTTACGTATACAGATGCACATGATCCAGAGCGGCACGTATGGATCTACATGGTACAGGGTTGCACACACGGATCCACATGCACACAATACAGAGGCATGTGCAGATCCACACAGTAGGGTGTCACATACAGACCCACATGCACACAGTACAGGGTCACATGTAGGGACCTACACTATATAGAGTGGCACCTACTAACTTCCCTTTTCATTGTCACCCACAGCCGGTCATCACTACGTCATGCTTGCTTCTGCTACGCGCTGGTAGGCTCCATTCCGGTTTCTGCGTATATCATTCTGGTGACATCCCTGCGTTACCATCTGTTTATATGGAGTGTGTTTTCCCCGAAGCTGCTCTATGAGGGGATGCATCTCCTCATTACAGCTGCTGTTTGTATATTCTTCACAGCCATGGACCAAACCAAACTCATGAACTCTTAGACCAAGCTCTACAGACTTGGGGAACCCTGTCTTTAAAGCCTGCAAGAATTTGATAATGAGCACTCTGTTTAAATGCAAGAGCATTCTTTAAAATAAGAGAGAATTCCAAAGTTGATGGATAACTTCAGTTTCTTTGGCTACCACACTTCGGACTAAGTAACAAGGACTTTATTATGTTTCTCCTTCTGAAAAAGTCACTTGAAGATCATGGAGTCTAGAGCGAGAATTAGTATTCCTTTGTTCACAGGCACTTCACAAATGTCTGAGATTTTAACTTCTTTGGATAAGTTTGATGTCATCCAGTATGTGTGTTTAGCAATGAATCAAGACACTCCTGCCTCTGTCTTTTTTTTTTTAATCCATTTTATTGAAATATAATTTATGTACGGTGAAATACACAAAACTAAAGTGACATTGGTCAATGCATTTATTTTTTTATTTTTTTTATTTTGCAGTGTTCCCTCCCCGCCCCTCCCACCTCTGGCAACCAACAAAGTTTCCCTCCATATAAACCTTTCCTTGAACCTCCACAACAACGAACTAATAACTATATTTGTCCTTCTGTGATTGACTTACTTCAGTCAGCATAATGTCCTCTAAGTTCATCCATATTATGCGGTGTTTTGCAAATTCTACATTATTCTTTAGTGCTGCATAGCATTCCAGTATGTATGTGTACCATAGTTTGGTCATCCACTCTTCCACTGATGGGCACATAGGTTGTTTCCATCTTTTTGCTATTATAAATAATGCTGTGATGAACTTGAGCATGCATGTATCTGTTCCTATCCTAGCTCTCACTTCTCTAAGATACATACCTAGTAATGGGATTGCTGGGTCAAACACTATCTCCAATTCCAACTTTCTAAGGAATTGTCATATTGCTTTCCACAGTGGTTGTGTCACTTCACAGTCACACAAGCAGTGTATGAGAGTCCCAGTCTCTCCACATCCCCACCAGCGTTTGTTATTTTCTGTCTAATTGAACCTTGCCATCAGTGCTGGGGTGAGACGGTGTATCTCGTTGTTCTGATTTACATCTCTCTGATGGCCAATGATTGTGAGCATTTTTTTATGTATTAGCTGACCACCTGAATATCCTCCTCGGTGAAGTGTCTTTTCATGTCTTCTGCCCATTTGTCAATTGGATTGTTAATTCCTTTGGTGTTGAGGTGTTGGAGTCTTCTACCAGTTTTAGAGATAAGTCCCTTGCCAGATACGTAATTATCAGCAAGTATGAATTTGTTGCTGTCATTTTTGTCCTGTGCTTTTTCATTGTGTTGATTTCTTTATTCCATATAATTTTCTATGCTGTGCTCGTTTTGTTTATGAATCATGTTATCACTTCCTTCATTGCAATTGTTTTAGTATTTGTTGAATATTTATATGCCGGTTCTCTCTTTTATTTTAATGCGAAGGTTTATCATTTTTCTTTGAGGTTACCCTGTGATTTATAGTTTTCTTCCCAAGTTTAGAACAGTCTGTTCTATCTTGTAATTGTCTTGACTTTCCTACCATCTAGAAGTTCTGTAATGACACAGACTTTTTCCCCTCTTTTTGATTTGTAGTTGTTCTCATTTGTCGGTTGGTGTCTCTGGTTCCCTGTTTACAATCTTGTAGGCTTATTTACTTTGGATACTTCATAGCTGGGTTGGTTTCTGAGTTATATCCTCGTGTGTTAATGGTCAGTTGTTGTTGGTTGTCATTGCTTCTATGTGCAGAGGCCTCCCTTTAGCATCTCGTGTAAGATTGGTCTGGTTTTAACAAATTCCCTTAATTTTTGCTTATCTGGAAATGTCCTAGTTTCACCATCATATTTGAGGGACAGTTTTCCTGGGTACATAATTCTTGGTTGGAAATTTTTATCTTTTAGTGTTTTATATATACCATCCCACTGTCTTCTCGCTTGCATGGTTTCTGTTGAGAAATCTGAGCTTAATCTTATTGTTTGCCCCTTGTAGGTAACTTTTCGCTTTTCCCGTGCTGCTCTCACAATTCTTTCATTGTCTTTGGTTTTGGTGAGTTTGATGATGATATGTCTTGGTGTTTTTCTCTTGGGGTCTATCCTGTTTGGGGTTTGTTGGACTTCCTGAATGGATATATTCTGATCTTTCATCATATCAGGGAAGTTCTCCTACAACAAATCTTGGACAGTTTTCTCAGTGGTTTCATTTTTCTCTTCCTGTTCTGGAATTCCAATGACATGTAAGTTATTCTTTTTGATAGTATCCCACATAAACCTTGGGCTTTCTTCATTTTGTTTTGATCTTTTTTCTGATTGATCCCTTTCCAAAGAAGTATTCAGGTATTTGTCTTCAATCTCATTAATTCTGTCTTCCATTGCATCAATTCTACTCCTTTGCCCTTTCAATGTGTTAGCTATTTCTGACAATTTAGTGTATTAATCTTCTGGATTTCTATCTGTAGATTTAGAATCATCTCTAATTTTTCATTGATTTTGTCATTTTCTTCTTGTATTTTCTTCCTAAATTCTTCTAGGGTTTTTCTGTTTTCCTTGGTCTGTCTCTCAATCCTTTAAGGTAACTAAATGTAATTCTTTTGAATTCCTTATCAGGGAGTTCCAATGCTGCGTCTTCCTCAGGGATGTATTTTGGGTCTTTATGCTGGTCCTTGTTTTTCCTGCTTTATCTTGCTTTGTGTGGACTGTGATGCTCTGTTGTCTCCAAGGCATGTGATGTTTTTGTGTTTATATTTAATTGGTGATTATATGTTGGAGTGACTTGCCCACAATTTTCATTTTCTTTGTTTTGTTTGTATGTTATCTATACAGGCAGGGTACTGTGCTGTGCTCCTCTAGTCACTAGTTGACAGCACCTGTACACTCACCACCTGTCTCCTTTCCTGTTGTCAGCCTCCCATATGTCCTTGACGCCTCTGGCAAACAGGCTGTTCTTAGGTCCTTGGAATCGAATGAGAATGCTATCACTTTAAAATCCAAAATGGTTGCCACTTGTAAACATTCAAAATGGCTGCACCCTCGGTCACTTTAAATATCTAAAATGGCTGCCACATGTAAACAGTGAAAATGGCTGCGCCCTCTGGACAGCAGAAAGTCAACAGCTCAGGTTGTCTCCCTCCTTGCTGTTTCCCTTCCTAGTCATAGGCCACCAGAGCAGTTGTCTCTGCAGCCCTTGGTGACCAGGACTGATCTTTAGGGCAATTCCCAGGTCCCAACACCACTTGGAAATATTCAGGCTGTTGGTCTTGTCAGAGTAGCTGACAGTCTGCAGCTCTGACTGTCTGTCCTCACTTTTTGTTCAGGTTTTTCCACTAGTTGGTGCCTAATCCACTTCAGTATAGTTCCTTTCAAAGCTCAGGATTCCAGGATTATCATCTGTATCTCTGTCAGTTGTTTTTTCTTTTCTTTGTTGAAGAGGGTCTGTGTCGCTTGTCTACCTATTCCTCCATCTTAACAGAAATCTCCTGCCTCTGTCTTGTGTGTTGGGGTCTCAGTGCCCAGGAGCTCTGCATGGGGGGTTCTCCAGCCAGCATTGGTATCACAATACCCTTCAAAATCTAAAAAATATGCAGCCCTATGAAGCTTTTGTTAATGGGGGTTACCTTGATCAATGTTTATGGCATTTGAAATTAAAACTGGCATTTTAAAAATATGTCTTTATTTGTTAAAAATTATAACCCTGTGTCATGTTAATATACCATTTTTAAGAAAAATAACTATTTTAGAAAACAAAGATATTTTATTTACCTTTTTTCAAATCTCTTTAATGTTGGGCTTAGTTGAAGCCAGTGGAGCCTGCGTTTGGTCTGGTGTGATGTGGTTTGGATTGAAATATGAGAAAATCCAGCCTCATCCAGATATGTGGCTGGAAAAGGAGGAGATTTGTAATATTCTTTTCTGATCATTGTGGGCATTCTTTCTGACACTAAACCAAAACTTGACAAGTTTCTTTAAGGTTAGCTGGGAAAAAAAGAGAAATACACATGTTAAAACCAATGACACTAGAGAAGGTCAGTCCCTAACTCAGTGGAATTGTACTAACATTGATTTCCTGGTTGTAACAATGTATCTTGTTATGTCAAGGTCATCATGAGGAAGCTGGATGAAGGGTACATGGGATACTAGTACTGTTTTTGTAATTTCTTGTGTGTCTTCACTGCCACCGAGTTGGATCCGACTCACAGTTACCCCTCCTTGGGTTTCTGAGGTAGTATCACTACGGAAGTAGATCACCCAGCCTTCCTTTCGAGGAGTGGCTGGTGGGTTTGAACTGCTAGCCTTCTGGTTAGCGGTCAAATGCCTTAGGCATTACTCCACCAGAGCTCCTGACTCTGGTGATCCGACTCAATGGCAGTGGGTTGTGGGTTTAAGACTATTCAAAATAGTTTAAAAATAAAAAGTTATTTGAAAATAAAAAGGTGACTTGCAATGCAGAATCTGTTAGTTAGAATCCACTGCTTCGCATAGCCCCTGAGAGGGATCAGGAGCGAACATCTGCACCATCACTGGGAAACAGCTCACTGAGTTCCGTGCATCTTAACTGACTTTCATTATTCAGTACCTCAGAGTCACTTCTGTTACTACCACCACCAATCACCTCCTTAAAGAAGTCTTTAAATATTGGGGGCTCTCGGCAAGTTTCCATATCTCTTAATTTACCCCTAATACTCAAATCTGAGTAATCAGCTGGTCAGTCATCCTTTCAAGTCAAAGTCCTACTCACGACAAAGACTGTGAGAAAGACTCTGACAGAGGCTCTATGACAGGGGGTCCATGACAGGCACCCTGTCAGGCTTTATGACAGAGGGTCTATGAGAGGAGCTCCATGACACGCATGTTGTGATGGGCCCTGTGGCTTGGGCTTTGTGACAGGTGCTTGCTTCACCCCCAGCCCCCACACCAGAACTGACCTGGAGACTGTGTGCAGCCCTGTGCAGACTTCATCACGTGGAAAGAACACTTAAGAGTCCTGCATCCAAGAGTCGCATTTACCAAGAGCAACCATGTTGCTGCCTCACTGAGGACGTTCTTCAGAGGCCCCAGCAGCTCCTTGGGCTGCAGGGGTGTCTTGAGGAGCAGAGCCCTGTGCTGAGTCAGTGACAGCATCTTCACAGCAGAAAAGGCAGCAGCACCACTGTGGAAGCAAGGCCTCAGACCATGCCCTGAGTCGGAACCACAACATTCTCTCTTCATCCCATTCAGGGGATGAGATGAGAAGCACACTTCCAAGGCTTCCTTTACTCAATAAAATCGAGTGAGGAACAAGGACAGTGAAGCTGGGTAAAACAGTAAAACTCTGGTGATTGAGAGAAATGTTGTAGAGGCAGAGACATCTGAGGGAGTTTCCTCTCAACGAGGGTAAAGGGAGGGCAGAAATGCCCCCATTTTAGTCCCAGTCCTGCCAGCCCCACCACTGTGCTGGAGAGATGTGGGCCTAGTTCAGGCCCAGATCCTGAACTTAGGGAAGAAAGGTCTCTTCCTTGTGGAGGGAGTAGGCAGAGCTATAATAGGAGGTGGTTGGCAGTGACTAGGGGCCAAAGAAGAGAAGTGACCTGCTTCAAGGTTGCCACCCTGAGAAGAAGGGGTCTGTCTCAACTTTCCCCACGTCCTTTACAGGCATCCAGAATCAGGGTATGATTCCAGGATTGCCCTCATTGTTACAGCATGTGCTTCCCAACATGTACCAGAAACACATTTTAATAGTCTTTGCCTAAATATGTTTAAGAACTGCCCATCAGTGAGTAGAGGCAGCAAAAAATGTGTAGAGTAATGGAGCAGAAAGTGTATCAGTGCTACTAAGAATCAGGAATCTGCTGTGCTGCTACTACAAGCTTAGTGAGTGTGCCGCTCATGGTATGAAAAATGGCATACTTATCACTGGTACATTTTAAAGTTTGGTATCTTCTAGTCATAGTCCTCCATTTTGTGAAGTGTTACAAATCCTAGCTTCTGTGTCTGTGATTATGGTTCCATTTTGGAATGAGTTGTCCCTTATGTTAATGAGGCAGGATTAGGGTAGGATGTATCTTGAGTCTCCGCCTCACTGGAGGGGGTGGCACATGATCACCCTTATTGGATATCTGTGAATGCTCTGGCAACGTTCTCTCATTCTGGATCCTGCATCTGATTTGTCATCATCTGACCTCCGGGACTTGAGCCAGGAGCCGATCATCTGACCTGATTCACCACCTTCCACAGCCTTCTAAGATAGCGCCTTGTCATCTGACCTGCCAATTTGGGTTTGTCAGCCTCTTAACACGTGAGCGAGGAGAGTCTCCCAGGCTGACACCTGATGCACGGATTTGGGATTTGCTAGCTTGGCCCCCGGGGATGGCCTCAGGGCCTCAGGCAGTCAGCTGCCACACCCACGGCTGGCGGTTCAAACCCACCAGCCACTCCTCGGAAGGAAGGTTGGGCAATCCTACTTCATAGTGATACTGCCTTGGAAACCCAAGGAACGGTCGCTATGAGTCGGGGCTGACTCAACGGCAAATAACAACAACAACAAGCCTTCACAACTGCATGAGGCCTTTCCTGGTACTTCATGAGTTCTGTGAGATGTTAGAGTGAATTAGGGGGGCCTAAGGTGGGATCATACGCAAGTAAAATTTGGCTGAAGATAATTTAAAAATGGTTGCAACAACATACTTACAGGAAAGTTCCAGAAATGCAAGCTGAATTCAGAACAGGACATGGAACAAGGGCTATCATTGCTGATGTAAGATGGATCTTGACTGAAAGCAAAGAACAGCAGAAAGATATTTATTTGTGTTTTATTGACTATGCAAAGGCATTCAACTGTGTGGATCATAACAAATTGTGGATAGCATTGAGAAGAATGGCAATTCCAGAACACTTAATTGTGCTCATGAGAAACCCGTACATAGACCAGGAGGCTGTCATTCAAACAGAACAAGGGGATACTGCATGGCTTAAAATCAAGAAGGGAGTGCGTCAGGGTTGTATCTTTTCACCATACTTACTCAATCTGTGTGCTGAGCAAATAATCCAAGAAGCTGGACTATATGAGAAAGACTGTGGCATCAGGATTGGAGGAAGAGCCATTAACAACTTGTGATATGCAGACAACACAAACTTGTTTGCTGAAAGTGAAGATGACTTGAACCACTTACTGGTAAAGATTAAAGACTAGTCTGCAGTATGGATTTACACTTCAATATAAAGAAAATGAAAATTCTCACAACTGTACTGATAAGCAGCATCATGATAAATGGAGAGAAGATTGGAGTTGTCAAAGATTTCATATTACTTGGTTCCACAATGAACAGCAATGGAAGCAGCAGGCAAGACATCAGACGATGTATTGCACTGCGAAAATCTGCTGCAAAAGGCTTCTTTAAAGTGCTGAAGAGTAAAGGTATCTTTTTGAAGGCTAAGGTGTGCCTAACCCAAGCCATGGTATTTTCAGTAGCCTTGTGTGCATGTGAAAGCTGGACAATGAATAAGAAAGACCAAAGAAGAGTTGATGCTTTTGAGTTATGGTGTTGGTGAAGAATGCTGAAAGTACCATGGACTGCCTGAAGAACTAACAAATCTGTCTTGGAAGAAGTGTAGCCGTAATGCTCCTTGGAAGCAAGAATGGCCAGACTTCACCTCAACTTCTTTGGTCATGTTGTTGGAGGGGACTATTCTCTGGAGAAGGATATCATGCTTGGCAAGTGAAGGGTCAGTGAAAAAGGGGAAGGCCCTCAATGAGATGGATTGATACAGTGGCTAGATGGGCTCAGGAATAGCAAGTATTGTGAGGCTGGTGCAGGACTGGGCAGTGTTTCATTCTGTTGTACACAGGGTTGCTGTGAGTCAGAGCTGACTCGATGGCACCTGACAACAACATAAGGTGGGGGAGAGAGAACTGAGCAGAGAAGGAGAAGTTATGTTAGAGAAGATGGAGTGATACAACAATTTGGGAAATTTGGACATTTGGGACACCTTTAATCTCCACGTGATAAGGACCAGCCTTGTGCTGATCCTTCTAAAATAAATTGAGGAATTGATGTCAGGATGGTGGAAGTCACTGCAACAATTCTAATGCAGCACTACAGGAGTTGAGTGGGCCAACAGAAATTCCTGATGGTTCTCCAATGTAAAGAGGCCTAAACGAGCCCATTCTATTCACTCTGATCAGGAGGAATTTAATGATGGGAAGTCTCACCTGGGACCATTTGAATCAGAGTTTCAGCTAGTTGATGAAAATAAAGACTGACAAGGGGGACAAGGTCTTCTAGTCCAGCCCCTAGCAGGAGACTGGAGGCCATATGCACGTGTGGGTAAAATGGCCCAGGGGTGGGGAAAAGAGCTGCTTTGGGCTCCTGAACACAGGAATCAATGTACTGTCATCCCAAACCCTCTCAATGAAATCTCTAAGGGTCCTAAGGTTACACTGGGGGGATATGGAGATGAAACAGTTGGTGGGACTAAGGTAAAATTTGGATGAGAATTGGAAGATTTAAACAGATGTATGAAATAGTTGTACTTCTTTACCTGAATGTATTATTGATGAGGATATTATGTCTAATTGAGGAACACTTCCTCTACACGATACTGTAAAATTGAAAGCATGTAAGTGTGCTCTTAAGCCAAAATTGATTGGACATCGTAAATGGAAAGTTTTAAAATTGCCCAAACCCACTCAGGTTGATAACTTGAAACAGTATAGTATATTTGGTGGACAGAAATAGATTACTGCTTTGATTAAAGACATGCTATGGTGGTTAAGTTGGTGTATCAACTTGGCTGGGCCTGGTTGAGTGGCTGGGCAGCTGAATGTAGTTATTCCCCATGGAGACATTGGTAATTAACTGCATGGTGGAATCTATTGAAGCAGCTGAGTAGCTGTTTTGGGTATTTGATCTACTTCCTGTATATAAGAAACAGTTTGGGGAATGGTCTCTAGCTTATGGCATGCTTGAACCCTGCATGTTGCCGTGTCATTCTTTAGCAGCCTGCCATGCTCTGCCGACCTTGGGACTTTCAGTGGACTTGAATTAATGGCCTGCTTTGTGGTTTGGTAACATTGGGACTGTGCCATTTTATTTATCGACTTTGGGCTTGTCAGCCTCAGCAGCTAGTAGCTGCCTGAGTGAAGAGATGCCTCTAGCTTCAGTGGACCAGAAGAAAGAGGCAGAGCTGAAGCCCAAGGTCAAGGGGCTTTCATCCAGCCCCTAGAGCCTGGCACTTTGAATTTAGACTTCTAGCCTCCCAAACTGTAAGAAAATAAACTCCTATTTGTTCAAGCCATCCCATTTGTGATATATTCCTGTCAGAGCAGCACTAGGTAACCAAAACAGAATATGGTACCAAGAGAGTGGGGTGCTGCTCTTACAGATACCTAAAATGTGGAAACAAGTGGAGTACATCCTTGACCTGAGACACCAGTAGAGAGATCACAGCATGCAGCATGACAGATGGTAGCAGCAGAGCCAATAGATTGGCAGAGAGATCCTGGCAGAGAGACCAGCATGAGAGACTGCAGTAGTAGAACCCAGAGATCGGCATTAAACAACCACAGGCTTACCAGCCCACGGAGGAGAAAGTTGGGTGCCATTGGGTAGGCAACTTCCTGGAGGAGTGGTTGCCTTTGGGCATTAATTGGTAGAAGAGAATGCATGAGATGGAGTAGCAGGTTGGCCAGCCCACGGAGCAAGAAAGCTAAGTGTCCTTTGGGCAGGAAGATTTGCAGCTTCAAGGGTAGGGTCATGGTCTTTAGGGGTGGAACCACCACAGCCCCCTAGGTTTTAAAGAGCCAGACCTTCACCAATTTGGTTCTGGAGTGTGGGGCTGCTCGTTCATGTGAGCTAATGAAATGGAGTCATAGCCGCTGCCCAAGAGTGAGGGGTCAGAGCTGCCATGCCCAAGAGGGAGAGGAATGGGGCCTGCCAAGCCAAGGGGGTGAGATCGCCAGTCAGGAACCAGGGGACTGGGAACACTCAATGAAGGAGATCTGTACAGATGCCACGTTGACAAGGGGTGTAATTGTGGTGGTTTAAGTTTGTGTGTCAACTTGGCTGGGCCTGGCTAAGTGGCTGGGCAGCTGAATGCAGTTATTCCCCATGGTGAAATTGGTAATTAACTCCATGGTGGACTCTATTGGAGCAGCTGAGTAGCTGCTTTGGGTATGTGGTCTGCTTCCTGTATATAAGAAACAGCTTTGAGAATGGTCTCTAATTTGTGGCATGCTTGAACCCTGTATGTTGCTGTGTCATGGTCCAGCAGCCTGCCATGCTCTGCTGATCTTGGGACTTCCAATGGACTTGAATTAATGGCCTGCTGTGTGGTTTGGTAACATCAGGACTGTGCCATTTTATTTGTTGACCTTGTTGCTTGTTAGGCTCAGCAGCCAGTAGCTGCCTGAGTTAAGAGAAGCCTCTAGCTTCAGTGGGCTGGGAGCAAGAGGCAGAGCTGAAGCCCAAGGTCGAGGGGCTTTCACACAGCCCCTAGAGCCTGGCACTTTGAATTCGGACTTCTAGTCTCCCGAACTGTAAGAGAATAAACTCCTGCTTGTTCAAGCCATCCATTGGTGGTATATTCTTGTCAGAGTACCACTAGGTAACCAGAACACATGCTAAAAGCTGGAGTATTGGTGCCAACAAATTCTCTGTATAACAGTCCTGTGTGGCCTATTACAAAGACAGATGGCTAATGGAAGCTGACAGTAGACTATCAAGGCCTAAATGAAGTAGTGCCACCAGTGGCTTCAGTTGTTCCAGACGTGGTATCAATGGTGCAGAAAATACAGCAGGCTAAAGGAGACTGGTACTCAGTGATTGATCTAACACATGCACTTTTCTTGATTCCAATCTTTTTTGTGTGTGTATGATTTGGGTGAAGATTTACAGAGCAAATTGACTTTCCATACAGCAGTTCACATATACTTTGTTGATCCCAATCTTAGAAAAGAGCCAACCACAGTTTGTTTTCACATGGGAAGATTCTCAGTATACTTTCAATGTTTTGCAGCAAGACTATTTGCATTAGCCAGCTTACTGTCATAGTTTGGTTAGAAGAGTCTTGGGTTTAGTGCAGATCTCAAGTATGGTGATATATTACATTGATGGTATTACATTAATATCAAACACAGAAGAACAAGCTAGGGTAGATTTTAAAGCAGTGGTTGCCCACCTGAATAACAGAGGCTGGTTAATAAATCCAGCAAAATTCCAGGGCCTTGCCCAAACAGTGAAACTCTTGGGAATAACTTGGGCAAGAGCCACCTGTGATATTCCATACGCAACCAAGAATAAGTTACTGTCACTACCTACCCACAGTACAAACCAGGAGGCACAATATTTGGTCTGTCTAGATTTTGTTGTTGTTAAGTGCCGTCGAGTCGTTTCCGACTCATAGCGACCCCATGCACAGCAGAACGAAACACTGCCCGATCCCGCACCAGCCCCAC